>NW_026682976.1:0-205952 GCF_027887145.1 Ammospiza caudacuta
CAGCTTTCACAGCTTTTTCCTTGGCACCATCCCTATACCTGGGCTGATTTATCTGCCTAGGGTTAGGGTTAGGGTTCAGCCTAGGGCTTGAATTTTTTTACCAGGAAGCCCTGAGTTCCAGGCTTACTTCATCTGCCAAAGGCATCCCAAAGGGAGTGCAGAAGTGCCACAACATGGCTGCTTTCACGGCTTTTCCCTTAGGAAGAACCCTAATACCCGGCTGATTTACCTTCCTAGGGTTACTGTTAGGCTTAGGCCTAGGACTTTTAAAACCAGGAAGCCCTGGGCTCCAGGCACACTGCAGCTGCGAAAGGCATCCCAAGGGGAGCGCAAAAGTGACGCAACTTGGCTGCCACCACTGATATTTCCATGAGACCATCCCGAACCATAGGCTGATTTTCCTTCCTAGGGTTAAGGTTTGAGTTACGCCTAGGGTAAGGGTTCTATTAACCAGAAAGCCCTGAGTTCCAAGAACACAGCAGCTGCGAAGGACTAGCCAAGAAGAGCGCAAAAGTACCACAACATGCCTGCCTCCACAGCTTTTTCCTTGGGGACATGCCTAATTCCTGGCTGATTTGCCTTTCTCGTCATAGGGTTGGGGTTCGGCCTAGGGCTAGGATTTTTAAAAGCAGGAAGCCCTGAGTTCCAGGCACACTGGAGCTGTGAAAGGCATCCAAAAGGGAGTGCAGAAGTGCCACAACATGGCTGCTTTCACGGCTTGTTCCTTGGCAAGACGCCTAACACCAGGCTGACTTACCTTCCCAGGGTTACTATTAGGCTTAGGCCTAGGGCTAGGATTTTTAAAACTAGGAAGCCCTTAGCTCCAGGCACACTGCAGCTGTTCAAGGCATCCCAAGGGGAGTACAAAAGTGCAACAACATGGCAGCTTTCACAGCTTTTTCCTTGGCACCATCCCTATACCTAGGCTGATTTATCTGCCTAGGGTTAGGGTTAGGGTTCAGCCTAGGGCTTGAATTTCTTTAACCAGGAAGCCCTGAGTTCCAGGCTTACTTCATCTGCCAAAGGCATCCCAAAGGGAGTGCAGAAGTGCCACAACATGGCTGCTTTCACGGCTTTTCCCTTAGGAAGAGCCCTAATACCCGGCTGATTTACCTTCCTAGGGTTACTGTTAGGCTTAGGCCTAGGACTTTTAAAACCAGGAAGCCCTGGGCTCCAGGCACACTGCAGCTGCGAAAGGCATCCAAAGGGGAGCGCAAAAGTGACGCAACTTGGCTGCCACCACTGATATTTCCATGAGACCATCCCGAACCATAGGTTGATTTTCCTTCCTAGGGTTAAGGTTTGAGTTACGCCTAGGGTAAGGGTCTATTAACCAGAAAGCCCTGAGTTCCAAGAACACAGCAGCTGCGAAGGACTAGCCAAGAAGAGCGCAAAAGTACCACAACATGCCTGCCTCCACAGCTTTTTCCTTGGGGACATGCCTAATTCCTGGCTGATTTGCCTTTCTCGTCTTAGGGTTGGGGTTCGGCCTAGGGCTAGGATTTTTAAAAGCAGGAAGCCCTGAGTTCCAGGCACACTGGAGCTGTGAAAGGCATCCAAAAGGGAGTGCAAAAGTGCCACAACATGGCTGCTTTCACGGCTTTTTCCTTGGCAAGACGCCTAACACCAGGCTGATTTGCCTTCCCAGGGTTACTGTTAGGCTTAGGCCTAGGGCTAGGATTTTTAAAACTAGGAAGCCCTGGGCTCCAGGCACACTGCAGCTGTTCAAGGCATCCCAAGGGGAGTACAAAAGTGCAACAACATGGCAGCTTTCACAGCTTTTTCCTTGGCACCATCCCTATACCTAGGCTGATTTATCTGCCTAGGGTTAGGGTTAGGGTTCAGCCTAGGGCTTGAATTTTTTTTAACCAGGAAGCCCTGAGTTCCAGGCTTACTTCATCTGCCAAAGGCATCCCAAAGGGAGTGCAGAAGTGCCACAACATGGCTGCTTTCACGGCTTTTCCCTTAGGAAGAACCCTAATACCCGGCTGATTTACCTTCCTAGGGTTACTGTTAGGCTTAGGCCTAGGACTTTTAAAACCAGGAAGCCCTGGGCTCCAGGCACACTGCAGCTGCGAAAGGCATCCAAAGGGGAGCGCAAAAGTGACGCAACTTGGCTGCCACCACTGATATTTCCATGAGACCATCCCGAACCATAGGCTGATTTTCCTTCCTAGGGTTAAGGTTTGAGTTACGCCTAGGGTAAGGGTTCTATTAACCAGAAAGCCCTGAGTTCCAAGAACACAGCAGCTGCGAAGGACTAGCCAAGAAGAGCGCAAAAGTACCACAACATGCCTGCCTCCACAGCTTTTTCCTTGGGGACATGCCTAATTCCTGGCTGATTTGCCTTTCTCGTCTTAGGGTTGGGGTTCGGCCTAGGGCTAGGATTTTTAAAAGCAGGAAGCCCTGAGTTCCAGGCACACTGGAGCTGTGAAAGGCATCCAAAAGGGAGTGCAGAAGTGCCACAACATGGCTGCTTTCACGGCTTGTTCCTTGGCAAGACGCCTAACACCAGGCTGACTTACCTTCCCAGGGTTACTATTAGGCTTAGGCCTAGGGCTAGGATTTTTAAAACTAGGAAGCCCTTAGCTCCAGGCACACTGCAGCTGTTCAAGGCATCCCAAGGGGAGTACAAAAGTGCAACAACATGGCAGCTTTCACAGCTTTTTCCTTGGCACCATCCCTATACCTAGGCTGATTTATCTGCCTAGGGTTAGGGTTAGGGTTCAGCCTAGGGCTTGAATTTCTTTAACCAGGAAGCCCTGAGTTCCAGGCTTACTTCATCTGCCAAAGGCATCCCAAAGGGAGTGCAGAAGTGCCACAACATGGCTGCTTTCACGGCTTTTCCCTTAGGAAGAACCCTAATACCCGGCTGATTTACCTTCCTAGGGTTACTGTTAGGCTTAGGCCTAGGACTTTTAAAACCAGGAAGCCCTGGGCTCCAGGCACACTGCAGCTGCAAAAGGCATCCCAAGGGGAGCGCAAAAGTGACGCAACTTGGCTGCCACCACTGATATTTCCATGAGACCATCCCGAACCATAGGATGATTTTCCTTCCTAGGGTTAAGGTTTGAGTTACGCCTAGGGTAAGGGTTCTATTAACCAGAAAGCCCTGAGTTCCAAGAACACAGCAGCTGCGAAGGACTAGCCAAGAAGAGCGCAAAAGTACCACAACATGCCTGCCTCCACAGCTTTTTCCTTGGGGACATGCCTAATTCCTGGCTGATTTGCCTTTCTCGTCTTAGGGTTGGGGTTCGGCCTAGGGCTAGGATTTTTAAAATCAGGAAGCCCTGAGTTCCAGGCACACTGGAGCTGTGAAAGGCATCCAAAAGGGAGTGCAAAAGTGCCACAACATGGCTGCTTTCACGGCTTTTTCCTTGGCAAGAAGCCTAACATCAGGCTGATTTACTTTCCCAGGGTTACTGTTAGGCTTAGGCCTAGGGCTAGGATTTTTGAAACTAGGAAGCCCTGGGCTCCAGGCACACTGCAGCTGTTCAAGGCATCCCAAGGGGAGTACAAAAGTGCAACAACATGGCAGCTTTCACAGCTTTTTCCTTGGCACCATCCCTATACCTAGGCTGATTTATCTGCCTAGGGTTAGGGTTAGGGTTCAGCCTAGGGCTTGGATTTCTTTAACCAGGAAGCCCTGAGTTCCAGGCTTACTTCATCTGCCAAAGGCATCCCAAAGGGAGTGAAGAAGTGCCACAACATGGCTGCTTTCACGGCTTTTTCCTTGGCAAGAAGCCTAACATCAGGCTGATTTACTTTCCCAGGGTTACTGTTAGGCTTAGGCCTAGGGCTAGGATTTTTGAAACTAGGAAGCCCTTAGCTCCAGGCACACTGCAGCTTTTCAAGGCATCCCAAGGGGAGTACAAAAGTGCAACAACATGGCAGCTTTCACAGCTTTTTCCTTGGCACCATCCCTATACCTGGGCTGATTTATCTGCCTAGGGTTAGGGTTAGGGTTCAGCCTAGGGCTTGAATTTTTTTTACCAGGAAGCCCTGAGTTCCAGGCTTACTTCATCTGCCAAAGGCATCCCAAAGGGAGTGCAGAAGTGCCACAACATGGCTGCTTTCACGGCTTTTCCCTTAGGAAGAACCCTAATACCCGGCTGATTTACCTTCCTAGGGTTACTGTTAGGCTTAGGCCTAGGACTTTTAAAACCAGGAAGCCCTGGGCTCCAGGCACACTGCAGCTGCGAAAGGCATCCAAAGGGGAGCGCAAAAGTGACGCAACTTGGCTGCCACCACTGATATTTCCATGAGACCATCCCGAACCATAGGCTGATTTTCCTTCCTAGGGTTAAGGTTTGAGTTACGCCTAGGGTAAGGGTTCTATTAACCAGAAAGCCCTGAGTTCCAAGAACACAGCAGCTGCGAAGGACTAGCCAAGAAGAGCGCAAAAGTACCACAACATGCCTGCCTCCACAGCTTTTTCCTTGGGGACATGCCTAATTCCTGGCTGATTTGCCTTTCTCGTCATAGGGTTGGGGTTCGGCCTAGGGCTAGGATTTTAAAAGCAGGAAGCCCTGAGTTCCAGGCACACTGGAGCTGTGAAAGGCATCCAAAAGGGAGTGCAGAAGTGCCACAACATGGCTGCTTTCACGGCTTGTTCCTTGGCAAGACGCCTAACACCAGGCTGACTTACCTTCCCAGGGTTACTATTAGGCTTAGGCCTAGGGCTAGGATTTTTAAAACTAGGAAGCCCTTAGCTCCAGGCACACTGCAGCTGTTCAAGGCATCCCAAGGGGAGTACAAAAGTGCAACAACATGGCAGCTTTCACAGCTTTTTCCTTGGCACCATCCCTATACCTAGGCTGATTTATCTGCCTAGGGTTAGGGTTAGGGTTCAGCCTAGGGCTTGGATTTCTTTAACCAGGAAGCCCTGAGTTCCAGGCTTACTTCATCTGCCAAAGGCATCCCAAAGGGAGTGCAGAAGTGCCACAACATGGCTGCTTTCACGGCTTTTCCCTTAGGAAGAACCCTAATACCCGGCTGATTTACCTTCCTAGGGTTACTGTTAGGCTTAGGCCTAGGACTTTTAAAACCAGGAAGCCCTGGGCTCCAGGCACACTGCAGCTGCAAAAGGCATCCCAAGGGGAGCGCAAAAGTGACGCAACTTGGCTGCCACCACTGATATTTCCATGAGACCATCCCGAACCATAGGCTGATTTTCCTTCCTAGGGTTAAGGTTTGAGTTACGCCTAGGGTAAGGGTTCTATTAACCAGCAAGCCCTGAGTTCCAAGAACACAGCAGCTGCGAAGGACTAGCCAAGAAGAGCGCAAAAGTACCACAACATGCCTGCCTCCACAGCTTTTTCCTTGGGGACATGCCTAATTCCTGGCTGATTTGCCTTTCTCGTCTTAGGGTTGGGGTTCGGCCTAGGGCTAGGATTTTTAAAATCAGGAAGCCCTGAGTTCCAGGCACACTGGAGCTGTGAAAGGCATCCAAAAGGGAGTGCAAAAGTGCCACAACATGGCTGCTTTCACGGCTTTTTCCTTGGCAAGAAGCCTAACATCAGGCTGATTTACTTTCCCAGGGTTACTGTTAGGCTTAGGCCTAGGGCTAGGATTTTTGAAACTAGGAAGCCCTTAGCTCCAGGCACACTGCAGCTGTTCAAGGCATCCCAAGGGGAGTACAAAAGTGCAACAACATGGCAGCTTTCACAGCTTTTTCCTTGGCACCATCCCTATACCTAGGCTGATTTATCTGCCTAGGGTTAGGGTTAGGGTTCAGCCTAGGGCTTGGATTTCTTTAACCAGGAAGCCCTGAGTTCCAGGCTTACTTCATCTGCCAAAGGCATCCCAAAGGGAGTGAAGAAGTGCCACAACATGGCTGCTTTCACGGCTTTTTCCTTGGCAAGAAGCCTAACATCAGGCTGATTTACTTTCCCAGGGTTACTGTTAGGCTTAGGCCTAGGGCTAGGATTTTTGAAACTAGGAAGCCCTTAGCTCCAGGCACACTGCAGCTTTTCAAGGCATCCCAAGGGGAGTACAAAAGTGCAACAACATGGCAGCTTTCACAGCTTTTTCCTTGGCACCATCCCTATACCTGGGCTGATTTATCTGCCTAGGGTTAGGGTTAGGGTTCAGCCTAGGGCTTGAATTTTTTTTACCAGGAAGCCCTGAGTTCCAGGCTTACTTCATCTGCCAAAGGCATCCCAAAGGGAGTGCAGAAGTGCCACAACATGGCTGCTTTCACGGCTTTTCCCTTAGGAAGAACCCTAATACCCGGCTGATTTACCTTCCTAGGGTTACTGTTAGGCTTAGGCCTAGGACTTTTAAAACCAGGAAGCCCTGGGCTCCAGGCACACTGCAGCTGCGAAAGGCATCCAAAGGGGAGCGCAAAAGTGACGCAACTTGGCTGCCACCACTGATATTTCCATGAGACCATCCCGAACCATAGGCTGATTTTCCTTCCTAGGGTTAAGGTTTGAGTTACGCCTAGGGTAAGGGTTCTATTAACCAGAAAGCCCTGAGTTCCAAGAACACAGCAGCTGCGAAGGACTAGCCAAGAAGAGCGCAAAAGTACCACAACATGCCTGCCTCCACAGCTTTTTCCTTGGGGACATGCCTAATTCCTGGCTGATTTGCCTTTCTCGTCATAGGGTTGGGTTCGGCCTAGGGCTAGGATTTTTAAAAGCAGGAAGCCCTGAGTTCCAGGCACACTGGAGCTGTGAAAGGCATCCAAAAGGGAGTGCAGAAGTGCCACAACATGGCTGCTTTCACGGCTTGTTCCTTGGCAAGACGCCTAACACCAGGCTGACTTACCTTCCCAGGGTTACTATTAGGCTTAGGCCTAGGGCTAGGATTTTTAAAACTAGGAAGCCCTTAGCTCCAGGCACACTGCAGCTGTTCAAGGCATCCCAAGGGGAGTACAAAAGTGCAACAACATGGCAGCTTTCACAGCTTTTTCCTTGGCACCATCCCTATACCTAGGCTGATTTATCTGCCTAGGGTTAGGGTTAGGGTTCAGCCTAGGGCTTGGATTTCTTTAACCAGGAAGCCCTGAGTTCCAGGCTTACTTCATCTGCCAAAGGCATCCCAAAGGGAGTGCAGAAGTGCCACAACATGGCTGCTTTCACGGCTTTTCCCTTAGGAAGAACCCTAATACCCGGCTGATTTACCTTCCTAGGGTTACTGTTAGGCTTAGGCCTAGGACTTTTAAAACCAGGAAGCCCTGGGCTCCAGGCACACTGCAGCTGCAAAAGGCATCCCAAGGAGAGCGCAAAAGTGACGCAACTTGGCTGCCACCACTGATATTTCCATGAGACCATCCCGAACCATAGGCTGATTTTCCTTCCTAGGGTTAAGGTTTGAGTTACGCCTAGGGTAAGGGTTCTATTAACCAGAAAGCCCTGAGTTCCAAGAACACAGCAGCTGCGAAGGACTAGCCAAGAAGAGCGCAAAAGTACCACAACATGCCTGCCTCCACAGCTTTTTCCTTGGGGACATGCCTAATTCCTGGCTGATTTGCCTTTCTCGTCATAGGGTTGGGGTTCGGCCTAGGGCTAGGATTTTTAAAAGCAGGAAGCCCTGAGTTCCAGGCACACTGGAGCTGTGAAAGGCATCCAAAAGGGAGTGCAGAAGTGCCACAACATGGCTGCTTTCACGGCTTGTTCCTTGGCAAGACGCCTAACACCAGGCTGACTTACCTTCCCAGGGTTACTATTAGGCTTAGGCCTAGGGCTAGGATTTTTAAAACTAGGAAGCCCTTAGCTCCAGGCACACTGCAGCTGTTCAAGGCATCCCAAGGGGAGTACAAAAGTGCAACAACATGGCAGCTTTCACAGCTTTTTCCTTGGCACCATCCCTATACCTAGGCTGATTTATCTGCCTAGGGTTAGGGTTAGGGTTCAGCCTAGGGCTTGGATTTCTTTAACCAGGAAGCCCTGAGTTCCAGGCTTACTTCATCTGCCAAAGGCATCCCAAAGGGAGTGCAGAAGTGCCACAACATGGCTGCTTTCATGGCTTTTCCCTTAGGAAGAACCCTAATACCCGGCTGATTTACCTTCCTAGGGTTACTGTTAGGCTTAGGCCTAGGACTTTTAAAACCAGGAAGCCCTGGGCTCCAGGCACACTGCAGCTGCAAAAGGCATCCCAAGGAGAGCGCAAAAGTGACGCAACTTGGCTGCCACCACTGATATTTCCATGAGACCATCCCGAACCATAGGCTGATTTTCCTTCCTAGGGTTAAGGTTTGAGTTACGCCTAGGGTAAGGGTTCTATTAACCAGAAAGCCCTGAGTTCCAAGAACACAGCAGCTGCGAAGGACTAGCCAAGAAGAGCGCAAAAGTACCACAACATGCCTGCCTCCACAGCTTTTTCCTTGGGGACATGCCTAATTCCTGGCTGATTTGCCTTTCTCGTCTTAGGGTTGGGGTTCGGCCTAGGGCTAGGATTTTTAAAATCAGGAAGCCCTGAGTTCCAGGCACACTGGAGCTGTGAAAGGCATCCAAAAGGGAGTGCAAAAGTGCCACAACATGGCTGCTTTCACGGCTTTTTCCTTGGCAAGAAGCCTAACATCAGGCTGATTTACTTTCCCAGGGTTACTGTTAGGCTTAGGCCTAGGGCTAGGATTTTTGAAACTAGGAAGCCCTTAGCTCCAGGCACACTGCAGCTGTTCAAGGCATCCCAAGGGGAGTACAAAAGTGCAACAACATGGCAGCTTTCACAGCTTTTTCCTTGGCACCATCCCTATACCTAGGCTGATTTATCTGCCTAGGGTTAGGGTTAGGGTTCAGCCTAGGGCTTGGATTTCTTTAACCAGGAAGCCCTGAGTTCCAGGCTTACTTCATCTGCCAAAGGCATCCCAAAGGAGTGCAGAAGTGCCACAACATGGCTGCTTTCATGGCTTTTTCCTTGGCAAGAAGCCTAACATCAGGCTGATTTACTTTCCCAGGGTTACTGTTAGGCTTAGGCCTAGGGCTAGGATTTTTGAAACTAGGAAGCCCTTAGCTCCAGGCACACTGCAGCTGTTCAAGGCATCCCAAGGGGAGTACAAAAGTGCAACAACATGGCAGCTTTCACAGCTTTTTCCTTGGCACCATCCCTATACCTGGGCTGATTTATCTGCCTAGGGTTAGGGTTAGGGTTCAGCCTAGGGCTTGAATTTTTTTTACCAGGAAGCCCTGAGTTCCAGGCTTACTTCATCTGCCAAAGGCATCCCAAAGGGAGTGCAGAAGTGCCACAACATGGCTGCTTTCACGGCTTTTCCCTTAGGAAGAACCCTAATACCCGGCTGATTTACCTTCCTAGGGTTACTGTTAGGCTTAGGCCTAGGACTTTTAAAACCAGGAAGCCCTGGGCTCCAGGCACACTGCAGCTGCGAAAGGCATCCAAAGGGGAGCGCAAAAGTGACGCAACTTGGCTGCCACCACTGATATTTCCATGAGACCATCCCGAACCATAGGCTGATTTTCCTTCCTAGGGTTAAGGTTTGAGTTACGCCTAGGGTAAGGGTTCTATTAACCAGAAAGCCCTGAGTTCCAAGAACACAGCAGCTGCGAAGGACTAGCCAAGAAGAGCGCAAAAGTACCACAACATGCCTGCCTCCACAGCTTTTTCCTTGGGGACATGCCTAATTCCTGGCTGATTTGCCTTTCTCGTCTTAGGGTTGGGGTTCGGCCTAGGGCTAGGATTTTTAAAAGCAGGAAGCCCTGAGTTCCAGGCACACTGGAGCTGTGAAAGGCATCCAAAAGGGAGTGCAGAAGTGCCACAACATGGCTGCTTTCACGGCTTGTTCCTTGGCAAGACGCCTAACACCAGGCTGACTTACCTTCCCAGGGTTACTATTAGGCTTAGGCCTAGGGCTAGGATTTTTAAAACTAGGAAGCCCTTAGCTCCAGGCACACTGCAGCTGTTCAAGGCATCCCAAGGGGAGTACAAAAGTGCAACAACATGGCAGCTTTCACAGCTTTTTCCTTGGCACCATCCCTATACCTAGGCTGATTTATCTGCCTAGGGTTAGGGTTAGGGTTCAGCCTAGGGCTTGAATTTCTTTAACCAGGAAGCCCTGAGTTCCAGGCTTACTTCATCTGCCAAAGGCATCCCAAAGGGAGTGCAGAAGTGCCACAACATGGCTGCTTTCACGGCTTTTCCCTTAGGAAGAACCCTAATACCCGGCTGATTTACCTTCCTAGGGTTACTGTTAGGCTTAGGCCTAGGACTTTTAAAACCAGGAAGCCCTGGGCTCCAGGCACACTGCAGCTGCAAAAGGCATCCCAAGGGGAGCGCAAAAGTGACGCAACTTGGCTGCCACCACTGATATTTCCATGAGACCATCCCGAACCATAGGCTGATTTTCCTTCCTAGGGTTAAGGTTTGAGTTACGCCTAGGGTAAGGGTTCTATTAACCAGCAAGCCCTGAGTTCCAAGAACACAGCAGCTGCGAAGGACTAGCCAAGAAGAGCGCAAAAGTACCACAACATGCCTGCCTCCACAGCTTTTTCCTTGGGGACATGCCTAATTCCTGGCTGATTTGCCTTTCTCGTCTTAGGGTTGGGGTTCGGCCTAGGGCTAGGATTTTTAAAATCAGGAAGCCCTGAGTTCCAGGCACACTGGAGCTGTGAAAGGCATCCAAAAGGGAGTGCAAAAGTGCCACAACATGGCTGCTTTCACGGCTTTTTCCTTGGCAAGAAGCCTAACATCAGGCTGATTTACTTTCCCAGGGTTACTGTTAGGCTTAGGCCTAGGGCTAGGATTTTTGAAACTAGGAAGCCCTTAGCTCCAGGCACACTGCAGCTGTTCAAGGCATCCCAAGGGGAGTACAAAAGTGCAACAACATGGCAGCTTTCACAGCTTTTTCCTTGGCACCATCCCTATACCTAGGCTGATTTATCTGCCTAGGGTTAGGGTTAGGGTTCAGCCTAGGGCTTGGATTTCTTTAACCAGGAAGCCCTGAGTTCCAGGCTTACTTCATCTGCCAAAGGCATCCCAAAGGGAGTGCAGAAGTGCCACAACATGGCTGCTTTCACGGCTTTTTCCTTGGCAAGAAGCCTAACATCAGGCTGATTTACTTTCCCAGGGTTACTGTTAGGCTTAGGCCTAGGGCTAGGATTTTTGAAACTAGGAAGCCCTTAGCTCCAGGCACACTGCAGCTGTTCAAGGCATCCCAAGGGGAGTACAAAAGTGCAACAACATGGCAGCTTTCACAGCTTTTTCCTTGGCACCATCCCTATACCTGGGCTGATTTATCTGCCTAGGGTTAGGGTTAGGGTTCAGCCTAGGGCTTGAATTTTTTTTACCAGGAAGCCCTGAGTTCCAGGCTTACTTCATCTGCCAAAGGCATCCCAAAGGGAGTGCAGAAGTGCCACAACATGGCTGCTTTCACGGCTTTTCCCTTAGGAAGAACCCTAATACCCGGCTGATTTACCTTCCTAGGGTTACTGTTAGGCTTAGGCCTAGGACTTTTAAAACCAGGAAGCCCTGGGCTCCAGGCACACTGCAGCTGCGAAAGGCATCCCAAGGGGAGCGCAAAAGTGACGCAACTTGGCTGCCACCACTGATATTTCCATGAGACCATCCCGAACCATAGGCTGATTTTCCTTCCTAGGGTTAAGGTTTGAGTTACGCCTAGGGTAAGGGTTCTATTAACCAGAAAGCCCTGAGTTCCAAGAACACAGCAGCTGCGAAGGACTAGCCAAGAAGAGCGCAAAAGTACCACAACATGCCTGCCTCCACAGCTTTTTCCTTGGGGACATGCCTAATTCCTGGCTGATTTGCCTTTCTCGTCATAGGGTTGGGGTTCGGCCTAGGGCTAGGATTTTTAAAAGCAGGAAGCCCTGAGTTCCAGGCACACTGGAGCTGTGAAAGGCATCCAAAAGGGAGTGCAGAAGTGCCACAACATGGCTGCTTTCACGGCTTGTTCCTTGGCAAGACGCCTAACACCAGGCTGACTTACCTTCCCAGGGTTACTATTAGGCTTAGGCCTAGGGCTAGGATTTTTAAAACTAGGAAGCCCTTAGCTCCAGGCACACTGCAGCTGTTCAAGGCATCCCAAGGGGAGTACAAAAGTGCAACAACATGGCAGCTTTCACAGCTTTTTCCTTGGCACCATCCCTATACCTAGGCTGATTTATCTGCCTAGGGTTAGGGTTAGGGTTCAGCCTAGGGCTTGAATTTCTTTAACCAGGAAGCCCTGAGTTCCAGGCTTACTTCATCTGCCAAAGGCATCCCAAAGGGAGTGCAGAAGTGCCACAACATGGCTGCTTTCACGGCTTTTCCCTTAGGAAGAGCCCTAATACCCGGCTGATTTACCTTCCTAGGGTTACTGTTAGGCTTAGGCCTAGGACTTTTAAAACCAGGAAGCCCTGGGCTCCAGGCACACTGCAGCTGCGAAAGGCATCCAAAGGGGAGCGCAAAAGTGACGCAACTTGGCTGCCACCACTGATATTTCCATGAGACCATCCCGAACCATAGGTTGATTTTCCTTCCTAGGGTTAAGGTTTGAGTTACGCCTAGGGTAAGGGTCTATTAACCAGAAAGCCCTGAGTTCCAAGAACACAGCAGCTGCGAAGGACTAGCCAAGAAGAGCGCAAAAGTACCACAACATGCCTGCCTCCACAGCTTTTTCCTTGGGGACATGCCTAATTCCTGGCTGATTTGCCTTTCTCGTCTTAGGGTTGGGGTTCGGCCTAGGGCTAGGATTTTTAAAAGCAGGAAGCCCTGAGTTCCAGGCACACTGGAGCTGTGAAAGGCATCCAAAAGGGAGTGCAAAAGTGCCACAACATGGCTGCTTTCACGGCTTTTTCCTTGGCAAGACGCCTAACACCAGGCTGATTTGCCTTCCCAGGGTTACTGTTAGGCTTAGGCCTAGGGCTAGGATTTTTAAAACTAGGAAGCCCTGGGCTCCAGGCACACTGCAGCTGTTCAAGGCATCCCAAGGGGAGTACAAAAGTGCAACAACATGGCAGCTTTCACAGCTTTTTCCTTGGCACCATCCCTATACCTAGGCTGATTTATCTGCCTAGGGTTAGGGTTAGGGTTCAGCCTAGGGCTTGAATTTTTTTTAACCAGGAAGCCCTGAGTTCCAGGCTTACTTCATCTGCCAAAGGCATCCCAAAGGGAGTGCAGAAGTGCCACAACATGGCTGCTTTCACGGCTTTTCCCTTAGGAAGAACCCTAATACCCGGCTGATTTACCTTCCTAGGGTTACTGTTAGGCTTAGGCCTAGGACTTTTAAAACCAGGAAGCCCTGGGCTCCAGGCACACTGCAGCTGTGAAAGGCATCCCAAGGGGAGCGCAGAAGTGACGCAACTTGGCTGCCACCACTGATATTTCCATGAGACCATCCCGAACCATAGGTTGATTTTCCTTCCTAGGGTTAAGGTTTGAGTTACGCCTAGGGTAAGGGTTCTATTAACCAGAAAGCCCTGAGTTCCAAGAACACAGCAGCTGCGAAGGACTAGCCAAGAAGAGCGCAAAAGTACCACAACATGCCTGCCTCCACAGCTTTTTCCTTGGGGACATGCCTAATTCCTGGCTGATTTGCCTTTCTCGTCTTAGGGTTGGGGTTCGGCCTAGGACTAGGATTTTTAAAAGCAGGAAGCCCTGAGTTCCAGGCACACTGGAGCTGTGAAAGGCATCCAAAAGGGAGTGCAAAAGTGCCACAACATGGCTGCTTTCACGGCTTTTTCCTTGGCAAGAAGCCTAACATCAGGCTGATTTACTTTCCCAGGGTTACTGTTAGGCTTAGGCCTAGGGCTAGGATTTTTGAAACTAGGAAGCCCTTAGCTCCAGGCACACTGCAGCTGTTCAAGGCATCCCAAGGGGAGTACAAAAGTGCAACAACATGGCAGCTTTCACAGCTTTTTCCTTGGCACCATCCCTATACCTAGGCTGATTTATCTGCCTAGGGTTAGGGTTAGGGTTCAGCCTAGGGCTTGGATTTCTTTAACCAGGAAGCCCTGAGTTCCAGGCTTACTTCATCTGCCAAAGGCATCCCAAAGGGAGTGCAGAAGTGCCACAACATGGCTGCTTTCACGGCTTTTTCCTTGGCAAGAAGCCTAACATCAGGCTGATTTACTTTCCCAGGGTTACTGTTAGGCTTAGGCCTAGGGCTAGGATTTTTGAAACTAGGAAGCCCTTAGCTCCAGGCACACTGCAGCTGTTCAAGGCATCCCAAGGGGAGTACAAAAGTGCAACAACATGGCAGCTTTCACAGCTTTTTCCTTGGCACCATCCCTATACCTGGGCTGATTTATCTGCCTAGGGTTAGGGTTAGGGTTCAGCCTAGGGCTTGAATTTTTTTTACCAGGAAGCCCTGAGTTCCAGGCTTACTTCATCTGCCAAAGGCATCCCAAAGGGAGTGCAGAAGTGCCACAACATGGCTGCTTTCACGGCTTTTCCCTTAGGAAGAACCCTAATACCCGGCTGATTTACCTTCCTAGGGTTACTGTTAGGCTTAGGCCTAGGACTTTTAAAACCAGGAAGCCCTGGGCTCCAGGCACACTGCAGCTGCGAAAGGCATCCAAAGGGGAGCGCAAAAGTGACGCAACTTGGCTGCCACCACTGATATTTCCATGAGACCATCCCGAACCATAGGCTGATTTTCCTTCCTAGGGTTAAGGTTTGAGTTACGCCTAGGGTAAGGGTTCTATTAACCAGAAAGCCCTGAGTTCCAAGAACACAGCAGCTGCGAAGGACTAGCCAAGAAGAGCGCAAAAGTACCACAACATGCCTGCCTCCACAGCTTTTTCCTTGGGGACATGCCTAATTCCTGGCTGATTTGCCTTTCTCGTCTTAGGGTTGGGGTTCGGCCTAGGGCTAGGATTTTTAAAAGCAGGAAGCCCTGAGTTCCAGGCACACTGGAGCTGTGAAAGGCATCCAAAAGGGAGTGCAGAAGTGCCACAACATGGCTGCTTTCACGGCTTGTTCCTTGGCAAGACGCCTAACACCAGGCTGACTTACCTTCCCAGGGTTACTATTAGGCTTAGGCCTAGGGCTAGGATTTTTAAAAGTAGGAAGCCCTTAGCTCCAGGCACACTGCAGCTGTTCAAGGCATCCCAAGGGGAGTACAAAAGTGCAACAACATGGCAGCTTTCACAGCTTTTTCCTTGGCACCATCCCTATACCTAGGCTGATTTATCTGCCTAGGGTTAGGGTTAGGGTTCAGCCTAGGGCTTGAATTTCTTTAACCAGGAAGCCCTGAGTTCCAGGCTTACTTCATCTGCCAAAGGCATCCCAAAGGGAGTGCAGAAGTGCCACAACATGGCTGCTTTCACGGCTTTTCCCTTAGGAAGAACCCTAATACCCGGCTGATTTACCTTCCTAGGGTTACTGTTAGGCTTAGGCCTAGGACTTTTAAAACCAGGAAGCCCTGGGCTCCAGGCACACTGCAGCTGCAAAAGGCATCCCAAGGGGAGCGCAAAAGTGACGCAACTTGGCTGCCACCACTGATATTTCCATGAGACCATCCCGAACCATAGGATGATTTTCCTTCCTAGGGTTAAGGTTTGAGTTACGCCTAGGGTAAGGGTTCTATTAACCAGAAAGCCCTGAGTTCCAAGAACACAGCAGCTGTGAAGGACTAGCCAAGAAGAGCGCAAAAGTACCACAACATGCCTGCCTCCACAGCTTTTTCCTTGGGGACATGCCTAATTCCTGGCTGATTTGCCTTTCTCGTCTTAGGGTTGGGGTTCGGCCTAGGGCTAGGATTTTTAAAATCAGGAAGCCCTGAGTTCCAGGCACACTGGAGCTGTGAAAGGCATCCAAAAGGGAGTGCAAAAGTGCCACAACATGGCTGCTTTCACGGCTTTTTCCTTGGCAAGAAGCCTAACATCAGGCTGATTTACTTTCCCAGGGTTACTGTTAGGCTTAGGCCTAGGGCTAGGATTTTTGAAACTAGGAAGCCCTGGGCTCCAGGCACACTGCAGCTGTTCAAGGCATCCCAAGGGGAGTACAAAAGTGCAACAACATGGCAGCTTTCACAGCTTTTTCCTTGGCACCATCCCTATACCTAGGCTGATTTATCTGCCTAGGGTTAGGGTTAGGGTTCAGCCTAGGGCTTGGATTTCTTTAACCAGGAAGCCCTGAGTTCCAGGCTTACTTCATCTGCCAAAGGCATCCCAAAGGGAGTGAAGAAGTGCCACAACATGGCTGCTTTCACGGCTTTTTCCTTGGCAAGAAGCCTAACATCAGGCTGATTTACTTTCCCAGGGTTACTGTTAGGCTTAGGCCTAGGGCTAGGATTTTTGAAACTAGGAAGCCCTTAGCTCCAGGCACACTGCAGCTTTTCAAGGCATCCCAAGGGGAGTACAAAAGTGCAACAACATGGCAGCTTTCACAGCTTTTTCCTTGGCACCATCCCTATACCTGGGCTGATTTATCTGCCTAGGGTTAGGGTTAGGGTTCAGCCTAGGGCTTGAATTTTTTTTACCAGGAAGCCCTGAGTTCCAGGCTTACTTCATCTGCCAAAGGCATCCCAAAGGGAGTGCAGAAGTGCCACAACATGGCTGCTTTCACGGCTTTTCCCTTAGGAAGAACCCTAATACCCGGCTGATTTACCTTCCTAGGGTTACTGTTAGGCTTAGGCCTAGGACTTTTAAAACCAGGAAGCCCTGGGCTCCAGGCACACTGCAGCTGCGAAAGGCATCCAAAGGGGAGCGCAAAAGTGACGCAACTTGGCTGCCACCACTGATATTTCCATGAGACCATCCCGAACCATAGGCTGATTTTCCTTCCTAGGGTTAAGGTTTGAGTTACGCCTAGGGTAAGGGTTCTATTAACCAGAAAGCCCTGAGTTCCAAGAACACAGCAGCTGCGAAGGACTAGCCAAGAAGAGCGCAAAAGTACCACAACATGCCTGCCTCCACAGCTTTTTCCTTGGGGACATGCCTAATTCCTGGCTGATTTGCCTTTCTCGTCATAGGGTTGGGGTTCGGCCTAGGGCTAGGATTTTTAAAAGCAGGAAGCCCTGAGTTCCAGGCACACTGGAGCTGTGAAAGGCATCCAAAAGGGAGTGCAGAAGTGCCACAACATGGCTGCTTTCACGGCTTGTTCCTTGGCAAGACGCCTAACACCAGGCTGACTTACCTTCCCAGGGTTACTATTAGGCTTAGGCCTAGGGCTAGGATTTTTAAAACTAGGAAGCCCTTAGCTCCAGGCACACTGCAGCTGTTCAAGGCATCCCAAGGGGAGTACAAAAGTGCAACAACATGGCAGCTTTCACAGCTTTTTCCTTGGCACCATCCCTATACCTAGGCTGATTTATCTGCCTAGGGTTAGGGTTAGGGTTCAGCCTAGGGCTTGGATTTCTTTAACCAGGAAGCCCTGAGTTCCAGGCTTACTTCATCTGCCAAAGGCATCCCAAAGGGAGTGCAGAAGTGCCACAACATGGCTGCTTTCACGGCTTTTCCCTTAGGAAGAACCCTAATACCCGGCTGATTTACCTTCCTAGGGTTACTGTTAGGCTTAGGCCTAGGACTTTTAAAACCAGGAAGCCCTGGGCTCCAGGCACACTGCAGCTGCAAAAGGCATCCCAAGGAGAGCGCAAAAGTGACGCAACTTGGCTGCCACCACTGATATTTCCATGAGACCATCCCGAACCATAGGCTGATTTTCCTTCCTAGGGTTAAGGTTTGAGTTACGCCTAGGGTAAGGGTTCTATTAACCAGAAAGCCCTGAGTTCCAAGAACACAGCAGCTGCGAAGGACTAGCCAAGAAGAGCGCAAAAGTACCACAACATGCCTGCCTCCACAGCTTTTTCCTTGGGGACATGCCTAATTCCTGGCTGATTTGCCTTTCTCGTCATAGGGTTGGGGTTCGGCCTAGGGCTAGGATTTTTAAAAGCAGGAAGCCCTGAGTTCCAGGCACACTGGAGCTGTGAAAGGCATCCAAAAGGGAGTGCAGAAGTGCCACAACATGGCTGCTTTCACGGCTTGTTCCTTGGCAAGACGCCTAACACCAGGCTGACTTACCTTCCCAGGGTTACTATTAGGCTTAGGCCTAGGGCTAGGATTTTTAAAACTAGGAAGCCCTTAGCTCCAGGCACACTGCAGCTGTTCAAGGCATCCCAAGGGGAGTACAAAAGTGCAACAACATGGCAGCTTTCACAGCTTTTTCCTTGGCACCATCCCTATACCTAGGCTGATTTATCTGCCTAGGGTTAGGGTTAGGGTTCAGCCTAGGGCTTGGATTTCTTTAACCAGGAAGCCCTGAGTTCCAGGCTTACTTCATCTGCCAAAGGCATCCCAAAGGGAGTGCAGAAGTGCCACAACATGGCTGCTTTCATGGCTTTTCCCTTAGGAAGAACCCTAATACCCGGCTGATTTACCTTCCTAGGGTTACTGTTAGGCTTAGGCCTAGGACTTTTAAAACCAGGAAGCCCTGGGCTCCAGGCACACTGCAGCTGCAAAAGGCATCCCAAGGAGAGCGCAAAAGTGACGCAACTTGGCTGCCACCACTGATATTTCCATGAGACCATCCCGAACCATAGGCTGATTTTCCTTCCTAGGGTTAAGGTTTGAGTTACGCCTAGGGTAAGGGTTCTATTAACCAGCAAGCCCTGAGTTCCAAGAACACAGCAGCTGCGAAGGACTAGCCAAGAAGAGCGCAAAAGTACCACAACATGCCTGCCTCCACAGCTTTTTCCTTGGGGACATGCCTAATTCCTGGCTGATTTGCCTTTCTCGTCTTAGGGTTGGGGTTCGGCCTAGGGCTAGGATTTTTAAAATCAGGAAGCCCTGAGTTCCAGGCACACTGGAGCTGTGAAAGGCATCCAAAAGGGAGTGCAAAAGTGCCACAACATGGCTGCTTTCACGGCTTTTTCCTTGGCAAGAAGCCTAACATCAGGCTGATTTACTTTCCCAGGGTTACTGTTAGGCTTAGGCCTAGGGCTAGGATTTTTGAAACTAGGAAGCCCTTAGCTCCAGGCACACTGCAGCTGTTCAAGGCATCCCAAGGGGAGTACAAAAGTGCAACAACATGGCAGCTTTCACAGCTTTTTCCTTGGCACCATCCCTATACCTAGGCTGATTTATCTGCCTAGGGTTAGGGTTAGGGTTCAGCCTAGGGCTTGGATTTCTTTAACCAGGAAGCCCTGAGTTCCAGGCTTACTTCATCTGCCAAAGGCATCCCAAAGGGAGTGCAGAAGTGCCACAACATGGCTGCTTTCACGGCTTTTTCCTTGGCAAGACGCCTAACACCAGGCTGACTTACCTTCCCAGGGTTACTATTAGGCTTAGGCCTAGGGCTAGGATTTTTAAAACTAGGAAGCCCTTAGCTCCAGGCACACTGCAGCTGTTCAAGGCATCCCAAGGGGAGTACAAAAGTGCAACAACATGGCAGCTTTCACAGCTTTTTCCTTGGCACCATCCCTATACCTAGGCTGATTTATCTGCCTAGGGTTAGGGTTAGGGTTCAGCCTAGGGCTTGAATTTCTTTAACCAGGAAGCCCTGAGTTCCAGGCTTACTTCATCTGCCAAAGGCATCCCAAAGGGAGTGCAGAAGTGCCACAACATGGCTGCTTTCACGGCTTTTCCCTTAGGAAGAACCCTAATACCCGGCTGATTTACCTTCCTAGGGTTACTGTTAGGCTTAGGCCTAGGACTTTTAAAACCAGGAAGCCCTGGGCTCCAGGCACACTGCAGCTGCAAAAGGCATCCCAAGGGGAGCGCAAAAGTGACGCAACTTGGCTGCCACCACTGATATTTCCATGAGACCATCCCGAACCATAGGCTGATTTTCCTTCCTAGGGTTAAGGTTTGAGTTACGCCTAGGGTAAGGGTTCTATTAACCAGCAAGCCCTGAGTTCCAAGAACACAGCAGCTGCGAAGGACTAGCCAAGAAGAGCGCAAAAGTACCACAACATGCCTGCCTCCACAGCTTTTTCCTTGGGGACATGCCTAATTCCTGGCTGATTTGCCTTTCTCGTCTTAGGGTTGGGGTTCGGCCTAGGGCTAGGATTTTTAAAATCAGGAAGCCCTGAGTTCCAGGCACACTGGAGCTGTGAAAGGCATCCAAAAGGGAGTGCAAAAGTGCCACAACATGGCTGCTTTCACGGCTTTTTCCTTGGCAAGAAGCCTAACATCAGGCTGATTTACTTTCCCAGGGTTACTGTTAGGCTTAGGCCTAGGGCTAGGATTTTTGAAAATAGGAAGCCCTTAGCTCCAGGCACACTGCAGCTGTTCAAGGCATCCCAAGGGGAGTACAAAAGTGCAACAACATGGCAGCTTTCACAGCTTTTTCCTTGGCACCATCCCTATACCTAGGCTGATTTATCTGCCTAGGGTTAGGGTTAGGGTTCAGCCTAGGGCTTGGATTTCTTTAACCAGGAAGCCCTGAGTTCCAGGCTTACTTCATCTGCCAAAGGCATCCCAAAGGGAGTGCAGAAGTGCCACAACATGGCTGCTTTCACGGCTTTTTCCTTGGCAAGAAGCCTAACATCAGGCTGATTTACTTTCCCAGGGTTACTGTTAGGCTTAGGCCTAGGGCTAGGATTTTTGAAACTAGGAAGCCCTTAGCTCCAGGCACACTGCAGCTGTTCAAGGCATCCCAAGGGGAGTACAAAAGTGCAACAACATGGCAGCTTTCACAGCTTTTTCCTTGGCACCATCCCTATACCTGGGCTGATTTATCTGCCTAGGGTTAGGGTTAGGGTTCAGCCTAGGGCTTGAATTTTTTTTACCAGGAAGCCCTGAGTTCCAGGCTTACTTCATCTGCCAAAGGCATCCCAAAGGGAGTGCAGAAGTGCCACAACATGGCTGCTTTCACGGCTTTTCCCTTAGGAAGAACCCTAATACCCGGCTGATTTACCTTCCTAGGGTTACTGTTAGGCTTAGGCCTAGGACTTTTAAAACCAGGAAGCCCTGGGCTCCAGGCACACTGCAGCTGCGAAAGGCATCCCAAGGGGAGCGCAAAAGTGACGCAACTTGGCTGCCACCACTGATATTTCCATGAGACCATCCCGAACCATAGGCTGATTTTCCTTCCTAGGGTTAAGGTTTGAGTTACGCCTAGGGTAAGGGTTCTATTAACCAGAAAGCCCTGAGTTCCAAGAACACAGCAGCTGCGAAGGACTAGCCAAGAAGAGCGCAAAAGTACCACAACATGCCTGCCTCCACAGCTTTTTCCTTGGGGACATGCCTAATTCCTGGCTGATTTGCCTTTCTCGTCTTAGGGTTGGGGTTCGGCCTAGGGCTAGGATTTTTAAAAGCAGGAAGCCCTGAGTTCCAGGCACACTGGAGCTGTGAAAGGCATCCAAAAGGGAGTGCAAAAGTGCCACAACATGGCTGCTTTCACGGCTTTTTCCTTGGCAAGAAGCCTAACATCAGGCTGATTTACCTTCCCAGGGTTACTGTTAGGCTTAGGCCTAGGGCTAGGATTTTTAAAACTAGGAAGCCCTGGGCTCCAGGCACACTGCAGCTGTTCAAGGCATCCCAAGGGGAGTACAAAAGTGCAACAACATGGCAGCTTTCACAGCTTTTTCCTTGGCAAGAAGCCTAACACCAGGCTGATTTACTTTCCCAGGGTTACTGTTAGGCTTAGGCCTAGGGCTAGGATTTTTGAAACTAGGAGGCCCTTAGCTCCAGGCACACTGCAGCTGTTCAAGGCATCCCAAGGGGAGTACAAAAGTGCAACAACATGGCAGCTTTCACAGCTTTTTCCTTGGCAAGAAGCCTAACACCAGGCTGATTTACTTTCCCAGGGTTACTGTTAGGCTTAGGCCTAGGGCTAGGATTTTTGAAACTAGGAAGCCCTTAGCTCCAGGCACACTGCAGCTTTTCAAGGCATCCCAAGGGGAGTACAAAAGTGCAACAACATGGCAGCTTTCACAGCTTTTTCCTTGGCACCATCCCTATACCTAGGCTGATTTATCTGCCTAGGGTTAGGGTTAGGGTTCAGCCTAGGGCTTGGATTTCTTTAACCAGGAAGCCCTGAGTTCCAGGCTTACTTCATCTGCCAAAGGCATCCCAAAGGGAGTGCAGAAGTGCCACAACATGGCTGCTTTCACGGCTTTTTCCTTGGCAAGAAGCCTAACATAAGGCTGATTTACCTTCCCAGGGTTACTGTTAGGCTTAGGCCTAGGGCTAGGATTTTTGAAACTAGGAAGCCCTTAGCTCCAGGCACACTGCAGCTGTTCAAGGCATCCCAAGGGGACTACAAAAGTGCAACAACATGGCTGCTTTCACGGCTTTTCCCTTAGGAAGAACCCTAATACCCGGCTGATTTACCTTCCTAGGGTTACTGTGAGGCTTAGGCCTAGGACTTTTAAAACCAGGAAGCCCTGGGCTCCAGGCACACTGCAGCTGCGAAAGGCATCCCAAGGGGAGCGCAAAAGTGACGCAACTTGGCTGCCACCACTGATATTTCCATGAGACCATCCCGAACCATAGGTTGATTTTCCTTCCTAGGGTTAAGGTTTGAGTTACGCCTAGGGTAAGGGTTCTATTAACCAGAAAGCCCTGAGTTCCAAGAACACAGCAGCTGCGAAGGACTAGCCAAGAAGAGCGCAAAAGTACCACAACATGCCTGCCTCCACAGCTTTTTCCTTGGGGACATGCCTAATTCCTGGCTGATTTGCCTTTCTCGTCTTAGGGTTGGGGTTCGGCCTAGGGCTAGGATTTTTAAAAGCAGGAAGCCCTGAGTTCCAGGCACACTGGAGCTGTGAAAGGCATCCAAAAGGGAGTGCAAAAGTGCCACAACATGGCTGCTTTCACGGCTTTTTCCTTGGCAAGAAGCCTAACATCAGGCTGATTTACCTTCCCAGGGTTACTGTTAGGCTTAGGCCTAGGGCTAGGATTTTTGAAACTAGGAAGCCCTTAGCTCCAGGCACACTGCAGCTGTTCAAGGCATCCCAAGGGGAGTACAAAAGTGCAACAACATGGCAGCTTTCACAGCTTTTTCCTTGGCACCATCCCTATACCTAGGCTGATTTATCTGCCTAGGGTTAGGGTTAGGGTTCAGCCTAGGGCTTGGATTTCTTTAACCAGGAAGCCCTGAGTTCCAGGCTTACTTCATCTGCCAAAGGCATCCCAAAGGGAGTGCAGAAGTGCCACAACATGGCTGCTTTCACGGCTTTTCCCTTAGGAAGAACCCTAATACCCGGCTGATTTACCTTCCTAGGGTTACTGTTAGGCTTAGGCCTAGGACTTTTAAAACCAGGAAGCCCTGGGCTCCAGGCACACTGCAGCTGTGAAAGGCATCCCAAGGGGAGCGCAAAAGTGACGCAACTTGGCTGCCACCACTGATATTTCCATGAGACCATCCCGAACCATAGGATGATTTTCCTTCCTAGCGTTAAGGTTTGAGTTACGCCTAGGGTAAGGGTTCTATTAACCAGAAAGCCCTGAGTTCCAAGAACACAGCAGCTGCGAAGGACTAGCCAAGAAGAGCGCAAAAGTACCACAACATGCCTGCCTCCACAGCTTTTTCCTTGGGGACATGCCTAATTCCTGGCTGATTTGCCTTTCTCGTCTTAGGGTTGGGGTTCGGCCTAGGGCTAGGATTTTTAAAATCAGGAAGCCCTGAGTTCCAGGCACACTGGAGCTGTGAAAGGCATCCAAAAGGGAGTGCAAAAGTGCCACAACATGGCTGCTTTCACGGCTTTTTCCTTGGCAAGAAGCCTAACATCAGGCTGATTTACTTTCCCAGGGTTACTGTTAGGCTTAGGCCTAGGGCTAGGATTTTTGAAACTAGGAAGCCCTTAGCTCCAGGCACACTGCAGCTGTTCAAGGCATCCCAAGGGGAGTACAAAAGTGCAACAACATGGCAGCTTTCACAGCTTTTTCCTTGGCACCATCCCTATACCTAGGCTGATTTATCTGCCTAGGGTTAGGGTTAGGGTTCAGCCTAGGGCTTGGATTTCTTTAACCAGGAAGCCCTGAGTTCCAGGCTTACTTCATCTGCCAAAGGCATCCCAAAGGGAGTGCAGAAGTGCCACAACATGGCTGCTTTCACGGCTTTTACCTTGGCAAGAAGCCTAACATCAGGCTGATTTACTTTCCCAGGGTTACTGTTAGGCTTAGGCCTAGGGCTAGGATTTTTGAAACTAGGAAGCCCTTAGCTCCAGTCACACTGCAGCTGCGAAAGGCATCCAAAGGGGAGCGCAAAAGTGACGCAACTTGGCTGCCACCACTGATATTTCCATGAGACCATCCCGAACCATAGGCTGATTTTCCTTCCTAGGGTTAAGGTTTGAGTTACGCCTAGGGTAAGGGTTCTATTAACCAGAAAGCCCTGAGTTCCAAGAACACAGCAGCTGCGAAGGACTAGCCAAGAAGAGCGCAAAAGTACCACAACATGCCTGCCTCCACAGCTTTTTCCTTGGGGACATGCCTAATTCCTGGCTGATTTGCCTTTCTCGTCATAGGGTTGGGGTTCGGCCTAGGGCTAGGATTTTTAAAAGCAGGAAGCCCTGAGTTCCAGGCACACTGCAGCTGTGAAAGGCATCCAAAAGGGAGTGCAGAAGTGCCACAACATGGCTGCTTTCACGGCTTGTTCCTTGGCAAGACGCCTAACACCAGGCTGACTTACCTTCCCAGGGTTACTATTAGGCTTAAGCCTAGGGCTAGGATTTTTAAAACTAGGAAGCCCTTAGCTCCAGGCACACTGCAGCTGTTCAAGGCATCCCAAGGGGAGTACAAAAGTGCAACAACATGGCAGCTTTCACAGCTTTTTCCTTGGCACCATCCCTATACCTAGGCTGATTTATCTGCCTAGGGTTAGGGTTAGGGTTCAGCCTAGGGCTTGAATTTCTTTAACCAGGAAGCCCTGAGTTCCAGGCTTACTTCATCTGCCAAAGGCATCCCAAAGGGAGTGCAGAAGTGCCACAACATGGCTGCTTTCACGGCTTTTCCCTTAGGAAGAACCCTAATACCCGGCTGATTTACCTTCCTAGGGTTACTGTTAGGCTTAGGCCTAGGACTTTTAAAACCAGGAAGCCCTGGGCTCCAGGCACACTGCAGCTGTGAAAGGCATCCCAAGGGGAGCGCAAAAGTGACGCAACTTGGCTGCCACCACTGATATTTCCATGAGACCATCCCGAACCATAGGTTGATTTTCCTTCCTAGGGTTAAGGTTTGAGTTACGCCTAGGGTAAGGGTCTATTAACCAGAAAGCCCTGAGTTCCAAGAACACAGCAGCTGCGAAGGACTACCCAAGAAGAGCGCAAAAGTACCACAACATGCCTGCCTCCACAGCTTTTTCCTTGGGGACATGCCTAATTCCTGGCTGATTTGCCTTTCTCGTCATAGGGTTGCTGTTCGGCCTAGGGCCAGGATTTTTAAAAGCAGGAAGCCCTGAGTTCCAGGCACACTGCAGCTGTGAAAGGCATCCAAAAGGGAGTGCAAAAGTGCCACAACATGGCTGCTTTCACGGCTTTTTCCTTGGCAAGAAGCCTAACACCAGGCTGATTTACTTTCCCAGGGTTACTGTTAGGCTTAGGCCTAGGGCTAGGATTTTTGAAACTAGGAGGCCCTTAGCTCCAGGCACACTGCAGCTGTTCAAGGCATCCCAAGGGGAGTACAAAAGTGCAACAACATGGCAGCTTTCACAGCTTTTTCCTTGGCAAGAAGCCTAACACCAGGCTGATTTACTTTCCCAGGGTTACTGTTAGGCTTAGGCCTAGGGCTAGGATTTTTGAAACTAGGAAGCCCTTAGCTCCAGGCACACTGCAGCTGTTCAAGGCATCCCAAGGGGAGTACAAAAGTGCAACAACATGGCAGCTTTCACAGCTTTTTCCTTGGCACCATCCCTATACCTAGGCTGATTTATCTGCCTAGGGTTAGGGTTAGGGTTCAGCCTAGGGCTTGGATTTCTTTAACCAGGAAGCCCTGAGTTCCAGGCTTACTTCATCTGCCAAAGGCATCCCAAAGGGAGTGCAGAAGTGCCACAACATGGCTGCTTTCACGGCTTTTTCCTTGGCAAGAAGCCTAACATAAGGCTGATTTACCTTCCCAGGGTTACTGTTAGGCTTAGGCCTAGGGCTAGGATTTTTGAAACTAGGAAGCCCTTAGCTCCAGGCACACTGCAGCTGTTCAAGGCATCCCAAGGGGACTACAAAAGTGCAACAACATGGCTGCTTTCACGGCTTTTCCCTTAGGAGGAACCCTAATACCCGGCTGATTTACCTTCCTAGGGTTACTGTTAGGCTTAGGCCTAGGACTTTTAAAACCAGGAAGCCCTGGGCTCCAGGCACACTGCAGCTGCGAAAGGCATCCAAAGGGGAGCGCAAAAGTGACGCAACTTGGCTGCCACCACTGATATTTCCATGAGACCATCCCGAACCATAGGTTGATTTTCCTTCCTAGGGTTAAGGTTTGAGTTACGCCTAGGGTAAGGGTTCTATTAACCAGAAAGCCCTGAGTTCCAAGAACACAGCAGCTGCGAAGGACTAGCCAAGAAGAGCGCAAAAGTACCACAACATGCCTGCCTCCACAGCTTTTTCCTTGGGGACATGCCTAATTCCTGGCTGATTTGCCTTTCTCATCATAGGGTTGGGGTTCGGCCTAGGGCTAGGATTTTTAAAATCAGGAAGCCCTGAGTTCCAGGCACACTGGAGCTGTGAAAGGCATCCAAAAGGGAGTGCAAAAGTGCCACAACATGGCTGCTTTCACGGCTTTTTCCTTGGCAAGAAGCCTAACATCAGGCTGATTTACTTTCCCAG
Source organism: Ammospiza caudacuta (assembly GCF_027887145.1). Classification (NCBI taxonomy): domain Eukaryota; kingdom Metazoa; phylum Chordata; class Aves; order Passeriformes; family Passerellidae; genus Ammospiza; species Ammospiza caudacuta. The sequence continues at coordinate 26,606 of NW_026682976.1, forward strand.
GGTTACTGTTAGGCTTAGGCCTAGGGCTAGGATTTTTGAAACTAGGAAGCCCTTAGCTCCAGGCACACTGCAGCTGTTCAAGGCATCCCAAGGGGAGTACAAAAGTGCAACAACATGGCAGCTTTCACAGCTTTTTCCTTGGCACCATCCCTATACCTAGGCTGATTTATCTGCCTAGGGTTAGGGTTAGGGTTCAGCCTAGGGCTTGGATTTCTTTAACCAGGAAGCCCTGAGTTCCAGGCTTACTTCATCTGCCAAAGGCATCCCAAAGGGAGTGCAGAAGTGCCACAACATGGCTGCTTTCACGGCTTTTTCCTTGGCAAGAAGCCTAACATCAGGCTGATTTACTTTCCCAGGGTTACTGTTAGGCTTAGGCCTAGGGCTAGGATTTTTGAAACTAGGAAGCCCTTAGCTCCAGGCACACTGCAGCTGTTCAAGGCATCCCAAGGGGAGTACAAAAGTGCAACAACATGGCAGCTTTCACAGCTTTTTCCTTGGCACCATCCCTATACCTGGGCTGATTTATCTGCCTAGGGTTAGGGTTAGGGTTCAGCCTAGGGCTTGAATTTTTTTTACCAGGAAGCCCTGAGTTCCAGGCTTACTTCATCTGCCAAAGGCATCCCAAAGGGAGTGCAGAAGTGCCACAACATGGCTGCTTTCACGGCTTTTCCCTTAGGAAGAACCCTAATACCCGGCTGATTTACCTTCCTAGGGTTACTGTTAGGCTTAGGCCTAGGACTTTTAAAACCAGGAAGCCCTGGGCTCCAGGCACACTGCAGCTGCAAAAGGCATCCCAAGGGGAGCGCAAAAGTGACGCAACTTGGCTGCCACCACTGATATTTCCATGAGACCATCCCGAACCATAGGTTGATTTTCCTTCCTAGGGTTAAGGTTTGAGTTACGCCTAGGGTAAGGGTCTATTAACCAGAAAGCCCTGAGTTCCAAGAACACAGCAGCTGCGAAGGACTACCCAAGAAGAGCGCAAAAGTACCACAACATGCCTGCCTCCACAGCTTTTTCCTTGGGGACATGCCTAATTCCTGGCTGATTTGCCTTTCTCGTCTTAGGGTTGCGGTTCGGCCTAGGGCTAGGATTTTTAAAAGCAGGAAGCCCTGAGTTCCAGGCACACTGGAGCTGTGAAAGGCATCCAAAAGGGAGTGCAAAAGTGCCACAACATGGCTGCTTTCACGGCTTTTTCCTTGGCAAGAAGCCTAACACCAGGCTGATTTGCCTTCCCAGGGTTACTGTTAGGCTTAGGCCTAGGGCTAGGATTTTTAAAACTAGGAAGCCCTGGGCTCCAGGCACACTGCAGCTGTTCAAGGCATCCCAAGGGGAGTACAAAAGTGCAACAACATGGCAGCTTTCACAGCTTTTTCCTTGGCACCATCCCTATACCTAGGCTGATTTATCTGCCTAGGGTTAGGGTTAGGGTTCAGCCTAGGGCTTGAATTTTTTTTAACCAGGAAGCCCTGAGTTCCAGGCTTACTTCATCTGCCAAAGGCATCCCAAAGGGAGTGCAGAAGTGCCACAACATGGCTGCTTTCACGGCTTTTCCCTTAGGAAGAGCCCTAATACCCGGCTGATTTACCTTCCTAGGGTTACTGTTAGGCTTAGGCCTAGGACTTTTAAAACCAGGAAGCCCTGGGCTCCAGGCACACTGCAGCTGCAAAAGGCATCCCAAGGGGAGCGCAAAAGTGACGCAACTTGGCTGCCACCACTGATATTTCCATGAGACCATCCCGAACCATAGGTTGATTTTCCTTCCTAGGGTTAAGGTTTGAGTTACGCCTAGGGTAAGGGTCTATTAACCAGAAAGCCCTGAGTTCCAAGAACACAGCAGCTGCGAAGGACTAGCCAAGAAGAGCGCAAAAGTACCACAACATGCCTGCCTCCACAGCTTTTTCCTTGGGGACATGCCTAATTCCTGGCTGATTTGCCTTTCTCGTCTTAGGGTTGCGGTTCGGCCTAGGGCTAGGATTTTTAAAAGCAGGAAGCCCTGAGTTCCAGGCACACTGGAGCTGTGAAAGGCATCCAAAAGGGAGTGCAAAAGTGCCACAACATGGCTGCTTTCACGGCTTTTTCCTTGGCAAGAAGCCTAACACCAGGCTGATTTGCCTTCCCAGGGTTACTGTTAGGCTTAGGCCTAGGGCTAGGATTTTTAAAACTAGGAAGCCCTGGGCTCCAGGCACACTGCAGCTGTTCAAGGCATCCCAAGGGGAGTACAAAAGTGCAACAACATGGCAGCTTTCACAGCTTTTTCCTTGGCACCATCCCTATACCTAGGCTGATTTATCTGCCTAGGGTTAGGGTTAGGCTTCAGCCTAGGGCTTGAATTTTTTTTAACCAGGAAGCCCTGAGTTCCAGGCTTACTTCATCTGCCAAAGGCATCCCAAAGGGAGTGCAGAAGTGCCACAACATGGCTGCTTTCACGGCTTTTCCCTTAGGAAGAACCCTAATACCCGGCTGATTTACCTTCCTAGGGTTACTGTTAGGCTTAGGCCTAGGACTTTTAAAACCAGGAAGCCCTGGGCTCCAGGCACACTGCAGCTGCAAAAGGCATCCCAAGGAGAGCGCAAAAGTGACGCAACTTGGCTGCCACCACTGATATTTCCATGAGACCATCCCGAACCATAGGCTGATTTTCCTTCCTAGGGTTAAGGTTTGAGTTACGCCTAGGGTAAGGGTTCTATTAACCAGCAAGCCCTGAGTTCCAAGAACACAGCAGCTGCGAAGGACTAGCCAAGAAGAGCGCAAAAGTACCACAACATGCCTGCCTCCACAGCTTTTTCCTTGGGGACATGCCTAATTCCTGGCTGATTTGCCTTTCTCGTCTTAGGGTTGGGGTTCGGCCTAGGGCTAGGATTTTTAAAATCAGGAAGCCCTGAGTTCCAGGCACACTGGAGCTGTGAAAGGCATCCAAAAGGGAGTGCAAAAGTGCCACAACATGGCTGCTTTCACGGCTTTTTCCTTGGCAAGAAGCCTAACATCAGGCTGATTTACTTTCCCAGGGTTACTGTTAGGCTTAGGCCTAGGGCTAGGATTTTTGAAACTAGGAAGCCCTTAGCTCCAGGCACACTGCAGCTGTTCAAGGCATCCCAAGGGGAGTACAAAAGTGCAACAACATGGCAGCTTTCACAGCTTTTTCCTTGGCACCATCCCTATACCTAGGCTGATTTATCTGCCTAGGGTTAGGGTTAGGGTTCAGCCTAGGGCTTGGATTTCTTTAACCAGGAAGCCCTGAGTTCCAGGCTTACTTCATCTGCCAAAGGCATCCCAAAGGGAGTGCAGAAGTGCCACAACATGGCTGCTTTCACGGCTTTTACCTTGGCAAGAAGCCTAACATCAGGCTGATTTACTTTCCCAGGGTTACTGTTAGGCTTAGGCCTAGGGCTAGGATTTTTGAAACTAGGAAGCCCTTAGCTCCAGTCACACTGCAGCTGCGAAAGGCATCCAAAGGGGAGCGCAAAAGTGACGCAACTTGGCTGCCACCACTGATATTTCCATGAGACCATCCCGAACCATAGGCTGATTTTCCTTCCTAGGGTTAAGGTTTGAGTTACGCCTAGGGAAAGGGTTCTATTAACCAGAAAGCCCTGAGTTCCAAGAACACAGCAGCTGCGAAGGACTAGCCAAGAAGAGCGCAAAAGTACCACAACATGCCTGCCTCCACAGCTTTTTCCTTGGGGACATGCCTAATTCCTGGCTGATTTGCCTTTCTCGTCATAGGGTTGGGGTTCGGCCTAGGGCTAGGAATTTTAAAAGCAGGAAGCCCTGAGTTCCAGGCACACTGCAGCTGTGAAAGGCATCCAAAAGGGAGTGCAGAAGTGCCACAACATGGCTGCTTTCACGGCTTGTTCCTTGGCAAGATGCCTAACACCAGGCTGACTTACCTTCCCAGGGTTACTATTAGGCTTAGGCCTAGGGCTACGATTTTTAAAACTAGGAAGCCCTTAGCTCCAGGCACACTGCAGCTGTTCAAGGCATCCCAAGGGGAGTACAAAAGTGCAACAACATGGCAGCTTTCACAGCTTTTTCCTTGGCACCATCCCTATACCTAGGCTGATTTATCTGCCTAGGGTTAGGGTTAGGGTTCAGCCTAGGGCTTGAATTTCTTTAACCAGGAAGCCCTGAGTTCCAGGCTTACTTCATCTGCCAAAGGCATCCCAAAGGGAGTGCAGAAGTGCCACAACATGGCTGCTTTCACGGCTTTTCCCTTAGGAAGAACCCTAATACCCGGCTGATTTACCTTCCTAGGGTTACTGTTAGGCTTAGGCCTAGGACTTTTAAAACCAGGAAGCCCTGGGCTCCAGGCACACTGCAGCTGTGAAAGGCATCCCAAGGGGAGCGCAAAAGTGACGCAACTTGGCTGCCACCACTGATATTTCCATGAGACCATCCCGAACCATAGGTTGATTTTCCTTCCTAGGGTTAAGGTTTGAGTTACGCCTAGGGTAAGGGTCTATTAACCAGAAAGCCCTGAGTTCCAAGAACACAGCAGCTGCGAAGGACTACCCAAGAAGAGCGCAAAAGTACCACAACATGCCTGCCTCCACAGCTTTTTCCTTGGGGACATGCCTAATTCCTGGCTGATTTGCCTTTCTCGTCATAGGGTTGCGGTTCGGCCTAGGGCCAGGATTTTTAAAAGCAGGAAGCCCTGAGTTCCAGGCACACTGCAGCTGTGAAAGGCATCCAAAAGGGAGTGCAAAAGTGCCACAACATGGCTGCTTTCACGGCTTTTTCCTTGGCAAGAAGCCTAACACCAGGCTGATTTACTTTCCCAGGGTTACTGTTAGGCTTAGGCCTAGGGCTAGGATTTTTGAAACTAGGAGGCCCTTAGCTCCAGGCACACTGCAGCTGTTCAAGGCATCCCAAGGGGAGTACAAAAGTGCAACAACATGGCAGCTTTCACAGCTTTTTCCTTGGCAAGAAGCCTAACACCAGGCTGATTTACTTTCCCAGGGTTACTGTTAGGCTTAGGCCTAGGGCTAGGATTTTTGAAACTAGGAAGCCCTTAGCTCCAGGCACACTGCAGCTGTTCAAGGCATCCCAAGGGGAGTACAAAAGTGCAACAACATGGCAGCTTTCACAGCTTTTTCCTTGGCACCATCCCTATACCTAGGCTGATTTATCTGCCTAGGGTTAGGGTTAGGGTTCAGCCTAGGGCTTGGATTTCTTTAACCAGGAAGCCCTGAGTTCCAGGCTTACTTCATCTGCCAAAGGCATCCCAAAGGGAGTGCAGAAGTGCCACAACATGGCTGCTTTCACGGCTTTTTCCTTGGCAAGAAGCCTAACATAAGGCTGATTTACCTTCCCAGGGTTACTGTTAGGCTTAGGCCTAGGGCTAGGATTTTTGAAACTAGGAAGCCCTTAGCTCCAGGCACACTGCAGCTGTTCAAGGCATCCCAAGGGGACTACAAAAGTGCAACAACATGGCTGCTTTCACGGCTTTTCCCTTAGGAAGAACCCTAATACCCGGCTGATTTACCTTCCTAGGGTTACTGTTAGGCTTAGGCCTAGGACTTTTAAAACCAGGAAGCCCTGGGCTCCAGGCACACTGCAGCTGCGAAAGGCATCCAAAGGGGAGCGCAAAAGTGACGCAACTTGGCTGCCACCACTGATATTTCCATGAGACCATCCCGAACCATAGGTTGATTTTCCTTCCTAGGGTTAAGGTTTGAGTTACGCCTAGGGTAAGGGTTCTATTAACCAGAAAGCCCTGAGTTCCAAGAACACAGCAGCTGCGAAGGACTAGCCAAGAAGAGCGCAAAAGTACCACAACATGCCTGCCTCCACAGCTTTTTCCTTGGGGACATGCCTAATTCCTGGCTGATTTGCCTTTCTCATCATAGGGTTGGGGTTCGGCCTAGGGCTAGGATTTTTAAAATCAGGAAGCCCTGAGTTCCAGGCACACTGGAGCTGTGAAAGGCATCCAAAAGGGAGTGCAAAAGTGCCACAACATGGCTGCTTTCACGGCTTTTTCCTTGGCAAGAAGCCTAACATCAGGCTGATTTACTTTCCCAGGGTTACTGTTAGGCTTAGGCCTAGGGCTAGGATTTTTGAAACTAGGAAGCCCTTAGCTCCAGGCACACTGCAGCTGTTCAAGGCATCCCAAGGGGAGTACAAAAGTGCAACAACATGGCAGCTTTCACAGCTTTTTCCTTGGCACCATCCCTATACCTAGGCTGATTTATCTGCCTAGGGTTAGGGTTAGGGTTCAGCCTAGGGCTTGGATTTCTTTAACCAGGAAGCCCTGAGTTCCAGGCTTACTTCATCTGCCAAAGGCATCCCAAAGGGAGTGCAGAAGTGCCACAACATGGCTGCTTTCACGGCTTTTTCCTTGGCAAGAAGCCTAACATCAGGCTGATTTACTTTCCCAGGGTTACTGTTAGGCTTAGGCCTAGGGCTAGGATTTTTGAAACTAGGAAGCCCTTAGCTCCAGGCACACTGCAGCTGTTCAAGGCATCCCAAGGGGAGTACAAAAGTGCAACAACATGGCAGCTTTCACAGCTTTTTCCTTGGCACCATCCCTATACCTGGGCTGATTTATCTGCCTAGGGTTAGGGTTAGGGTTCAGCCTAGGGCTTGAATTTTTTTTACCAGGAAGCCCTGAGTTCCAGGCTTACTTCATCTGCCAAAGGCATCCCAAAGGGAGTGCAGAAGTGCCACAACATGGCTGCTTTCACGGCTTTTCCCTTAGGAAGAACCCTAATACCCGGCTGATTTACCTTCCTAGGGTTACTGTTAGGCTTAGGCCTAGGACTTTTAAAACCAGGAAGCCCTGGGCTCCAGGCACACTGCAGCTGCAAAAGGCATCCCAAGGGGAGCGCAAAAGTGACGCAACTTGGCTGCCACCACTGATATTTCCATGAGACCATCCCGAACCATAGGTTGATTTTCCTTCCTAGGGTTAAGGTTTGAGTTACGCCTAGGGTAAGGGTCTATTAACCAGAAAGCCCTGAGTTCCAAGAACACAGCAGCTGCGAAGGACTACCCAAGAAGAGCGCAAAAGTACCACAACATGCCTGCCTCCACAGCTTTTTCCTTGGGGACATGCCTAATTCCTGGCTGATTTGCCTTTCTCGTCTTAGGGTTGCGGTTCGGCCTAGGGCTAGGATTTTTAAAAGCAGGAAGCCCTGAGTTCCAGGCACACTGGAGCTGTGAAAGGCATCCAAAAGGGAGTGCAAAAGTGCCACAACATGGCTGCTTTCACGGCTTTTTCCTTGGCAAGAAGCCTAACACCAGGCTGATTTGCCTTCCCAGGGTTACTGTTAGGCTTAGGCCTAGGGCTAGGATTTTTAAAACTAGGAAGCCCTGGGCTCCAGGCACACTGCAGCTGTTCAAGGCATCCCAAGGGGAGTACAAAAGTGCAACAACATGGCAGCTTTCACAGCTTTTTCCTTGGCACCATCCCTATACCTAGGCTGATTTATCTGCCTAGGGTTAGGGTTAGGGTTCAGCCTAGGGCTTGAATTTTTTTTAACCAGGAAGCCCTGAGTTCCAGGCTTACTTCATCTGCCAAAGGCATCCCAAAGGGAGTGCAGAAGTGCCACAACATGGCTGCTTTCACGGCTTTTCCCTTAGGAAGAGCCCTAATACCCGGCTGATTTACCTTCCTAGGGTTACTGTTAGGCTTAGGCCTAGGACTTTTAAAACCAGGAAGCCCTGGGCTCCAGGCACACTGCAGCTGCAAAAGGCATCCCAAGGGGAGCGCAAAAGTGACGCAACTTGGCTGCCACCACTGATATTTCCATGAGACCATCCCGAACCATAGGTTGATTTTCCTTCCTAGGGTTAAGGTTTGAGTTACGCCTAGGGTAAGGGTCTATTAACCAGAAAGCCCTGAGTTCCAAGAACACAGCAGCTGCGAAGGACTAGCCAAGAAGAGCGCAAAAGTACCACAACATGCCTGCCTCCACAGCTTTTTCCTTGGGGACATGCCTAATTCCTGGCTGATTTGCCTTTCTCGTCTTAGGGTTTGGGTTCGGCCTAGGGCTAGGATTTTTAAAAGCAGGAAGCCCTGAGTTCCAGGCACACTGGAGCTGTGAAAGGCATCCAAAAGGGAGTGCAAAAGTGCCACAACATGGCTGCTTTCACGGCTTTTTCCTTGGCAAGAAGCCTAACACCAGGCTGATTTGCCTTCCCAGGGTTACTGTTAGGCTTAGGCCTAGGGCTAGGATTTTTAAAACTAGGAAGCCCTGGGCTCCAGGCACACTGCAGCTGTTCAAGGCATCCCAAGGGGAGTACAAAAGTGCAACAACATGGCAGCTTTCACAGCTTTTTCCTTGGCACCATCCCTATACCTAGGCTGATTTATCTGCCTAGGGTTAGGGTTAGGGTTCAGCCTAGGGCTTGAATTTTTTTTAACCAGGAAGCCCTGAGTTCCAGGCTTACTTCATCTGCCAAAGGCATCCCAAAGGGAGTGCAGAAGTGCCACAACATGGCTGCTTTCACGGCTTTTCCCTTAGGAAGAACCCTAATACCCGGCTGATTTACCTTCCTAGGGTTACTGTTAGGCTTAGGCCTAGGACTTTTAAAACCAGGAAGCCCTGGGCTCCAGGCACACTGCAGCTGCAAAAGGCATCCCAAGGAGAGCGCAAAAGTGACGCAACTTGGCTGCCACCACTGATATTTCCATGAGACCATCCCGAACCATAGGCTGATTTTCCTTCCTAGGGTTAAGGTTTGAGTTACGCCTAGGGTAAGGGTTCTATTAACCAGCAAGCCCTGAGTTCCAAGAACACAGCAGCTGCGAAGGACTAGCCAAGAAGAGCGCAAAAGTACCACAACATGCCTGCCTCCACAGCTTTTTCCTTGGGGACATGCCTAATTCCTGGCTGATTTGCCTTTCTCGTCTTAGGGTTGGGGTTCGGCCTAGGGCTAGGATTTTTAAAATCAGGAAGCCCTGAGTTCCAGGCACACTGGAGCTGTGAAAGGCATCCAAAAGGGAGTGCAAAAGTGCCACAACATGGCTGCTTTCACGGCTTTTTCCTTGGCAAGAAGCCTAACATCAGGCTGATTTACTTTCCCAGGGTTACTGTTAGGCTTAGGCCTAGGGCTAGGATTTTTGAAACTAGGAAGCCCTTAGCTCCAGGCACACTGCAGCTGTTCAAGGCATCCCAAGGGGAGTACAAAAGTGCAACAACATGGCAGCTTTCACAGCTTTTTCCTTGGCACCATCCCTATACCTAGGCTGATTTATCTGCCTAGGGTTAGGGTTAGGGTTCAGCCTAGGGCTTGGATTTCTTTAACCAGGAAGCCCTGAGTTCCAGGCTTACTTCATCTGCCAAAGGCATCCCAAAGGGAGTGCAGAAGTGCCACAACATGGCTGCTTTCACGGCTTTTTCCTTGGCAAGAAGCCTAACATCAGGCTGATTTACTTTCCCAGGGTTACTGTTAGGCTTAGGCCTAGGGCTAGGATTTTTGAAACTAGGAAGCCCTTAGCTCCAGGCACACTGCAGCTGTTCAAGTCATCCCAAGGGGAGTACAAAAGTGCAACAACATGGCAGCTTTCACAGCTTTTTCCTTGGCACCATCCCTATACCTGGGCTGATTTATCTGCCTAGGGTTAGGGTTAGGGTTCAGCCTAGGGCTTGAATTTTTTTTACCAGGAAGCCCTGAGTTCCAGGCTTACTTCATCTGCCAAAGGCATCCCAAAGGGAGTGCAGAAGTGCCACAACATGGCTGCTTTCACGGCTTTTCCCTTAGGAAGAACCCTAATACCCGGCTGATTTACCTTCCTAGGGTTACTGTTAGGCTTAGGCCTAGGACTTTTAAAACCAGGAAGCCCTGGGCTCCAGGCACACTGCAGCTGCGAAAGGCATCCCAAGGGGAGCGCAAAAGTGACGCAACTTGGCTGCCACCACTGATATTTCCATGAGACCATCCCGAACCATAGGCTGATTTTCCTTCCTAGGGTTAAGGTTTGAGTTACGCCTAGGGTAAGGGTTCTATTAACCAGAAAGCCCTGAGTTCCAAGAACACAGCAGCTGCGAAGGACTAGCCAAGAAGAGCGCAAAAGTACCACAACATGCCTGCCTCCACAGCTTTTTCCTTGGGGACATGCCTAATTCCTGGCTGATTTGCCTTTCTCGTCATAGGGTTGGGGTTCGGCCTAGGGCTAGGATTTTTAAAAGCAGGAAGCCCTGAGTTCCAGGCACACTGCAGCTGTGAAAGGCATCCAAAAGGGAGTGCAGAAGTGCCACAACATGGCTGCTTTCACGGCTTGTTCCTTGGCAAGACGCCTAACACCAGGCTGACTTACCTTCCCAGGGTTACTATTAGGCTTAGGCCTAGGGCTAGGATTTTTAAAACTAGGAAGCCCTTAGCTCCAGGCACACTGCAGCTGTTCAAGGCATCCCAAGGGGAGTACAAAAGTGCAACAACATGGCAGCTTTCACAGCTTTTTCCTTGGCACCATCCCTATACCTAGGCTGATTTATCTGCCTAGGGTTAGGGTTAGGGTTCAGCCTAGGGCTTGAATTTCTTTAACCAGGAAGCCCTGAGTTCCAGGCTTACTTCATCTGCCAAAGGCATCCCAAAGGGAGTGCAGAAGTGCCACAACATGGCTGCTTTCACGGCTTTTCCCTTAGGAAGAACCCTAATACCCGGCTGATTTACCTTCCTAGGGTTACTGTTAGGCTTAGGCCTAGGACTTTTAAAACCAGGAAGCCCTGGGCTCCAGGCACACTGCAGCTGCAAAAGGCATCCCAAGGGGAGCGCAAAAGTGACGCAACTTGGCTGCCACCACTGATATTTCCATGAGACCATCCCGAACCATAGGTTGATTTTCCTTCCTAGGGTTAAGGTTTGAGTTACGCCTAGGGTAAGGGTCTATTAACCAGAAAGCCCTGAGTTCCAAGAACACAGCAGCTGCGAAGGACTAGCCAAGAAGAGCGCAAAAGTACCACAACATGCCTGCCTCCACAGCTTTTTCCTTGGGGACATGCCTAATTCCTGGCTGATTTGCCTTTCTCGTCTTAGGGTTGGGGTTCGGCCTAGGGCTAGGATTTTTAAAAGCAGGAAGCCCTGAGTTCCAGGCACACTGGAGCTGTGAAAGGCATCCAAAAGGGAGTGCAAAAGTGCCACAACATGGCTGCTTTCACGGCTTTTTCCTTGGCAAGAAGCCTAACATCAGGCTGATTTACCTTCCCAGGGTTACTGTTAGGCTTAGGCCTAGGGCTAGGATTTTTGAAACTAGGAAGCCCTTAGCTCCAGGCACACTGCAGCTGTTCAAGGCATCCCAAGGGGAGTACAAAAGTGCAACAACATGGCAGCTTTCACAGCTTTTTCCTTGGCAAGAAGCCTAACACCAGGCTGATTTACTTTCCCAGGGTTACTGTTAGGCTTCGGCCTAGGGCTAGGATTTTTGAAACTAGGAGGCCCTTAGCTCCAGGCACACTGCAGCTGTTCAAGGCATCCCAAGGGGAGTACAAAAGTGCAACAACATGGCAGCTTTCACAGCTTTTTCCTTGGCAAGAAGCCTAACACCAGGCTGATTTACTTTCCCAGGGTTACTGTTAGGCTTAGGCCTAGGGCTAGGATTTTTGAAACTAGGAAGCCCTTAGCTCCAGGCACACTGCAGCTTTTCAAGGCATCCCAAGGGGAGTACAAAAGTGCAACAACATGGCAGCTTTCACAGCTTTTTCCTTGGCACCATCCCTATACCTAGGCTGATTTATCTGCCTAGGGTTAGGGTTAGGGTTCAGCCTAGGGCTTGGATTTCTTTAACCAGGAAGCCCTGAGTTCCAGGCTTACTTCATCTGCCAAAGGCATCCCAAAGGGAGTGCAGAAGTGCCACAACATGGCTGCTTTCACGGCTTTTTCCTTGGCAAGAAGCCTAACATAAGGCTGATTTACCTTCCCAGGGTTACTGTTAGGCTTAGGCCTAGGGCTAGGATTTTTGAAACTAGGAAGCCCTTAGCTCCAGGCACACTGCAGCTGTTCAAGGCATCCCAAGGGGACTACAAAAGTGCAACAACATGGCTGCTTTCACGGCTTTTCCCTTAGGAAGAACCCTAATACCCGGCTGATTTACCTTCCTAGGGTTACTGTTAGGCTTAGGCCTAGGACTTTTAAAACCAGGAAGCCCTGGGCTCCAGGCACACTGCAGCTGCAAAAGGCATCCCAAGGGGAGCGCAAAAGTGACGCAACTTGGCTGCCACCACTGATATTTCCATGAGACCATCCCGAACCATAGGTTGATTTTCCTTCCTAGGGTTAAGGTTTGAGTTACGCCTAGGGTAAGGGTTCTATTAACCAGAAAGCCCTGAGTTCCAAGAACACAGCAGCTGCGAAGGACTAGCCAAGAAGAGCGCAAAAGTACCACAACATGCCTGCCTCCACAGCTTTTTCCTTGGGGACATGCCTAATTCCTGGCTGATTTGCCTTTCTCATCATAGGGTTGGGGTTCGGCCTAGGGCTAGGATTTTTAAAATCAGGAAGCCCTGAGTTCCAGGCACACTGGAGCTGTGAAAGGCATCCAAAAGGGAGTGCAAAAGTGCCACAACATGGCTGCTTTCACGGCTTTTTCCTTGGCAAGAAGCCTAACATCAGGCTGATTTACTTTCCCAGGGTTACTGTTAGGCTTAGGCCTAGGGCTAGGATTTTTGAAACTAGGAAGCCCTTAGCTCCAGGCACACTGCAGCTGTTCAAGGCATCCCAAGGGGAGTACAAAAGTGCAACAACATGGCAGCTTTCACAGCTTTTTCCTTGGCACCATCCCTATACCTAGGCTGATTTATCTGCCTAGGGTTAGGGTTAGGGTTCAGCCTAGGGCTTGGATTTCTTTAACCAGGAAGCCCTGAGTTCCAGGCTTACTTCATCTGCCAAAGGCATCCCAAAGGGAGTGCAGAAGTGCCACAACATGGCTGCTTTCACGGCTTTTCCCTTAGGAAGAACCCTAATACCCGGCTGATTTACCTTCCTAGGGTTACTGTTAGGCTTAGGCCTAGGACTTTTAAAACCAGGAAGCCCTGGGCTCCAGGCACACTGCAGCTGTGAAAGGCATCCCAAGGGGAGCGCAAAAGTGACGCAACTTGGCTGCCACCACTGATATTTCCATGAGACCATCCCGAACCATAGGATGATTTTCCTTCCTAGCGTTAAGGTTTGAGTTACGCCTAGGGTAAGGGTTCTATTAACCAGAAAGCCCTGAGTTCCAAGAACACAGCAGCTGCGAAGGACTAGCCAAGAAGAGCGCAAAAGTACCACAACATGCCTGCCTCCACAGCTTTTTCCTTGGGGACATGCCTAATTCCTGGCTGATTTGCCTTTCTCGTCTTAGGGTTGGGGTTCGGCCTAGGGCTAGGATTTTTAAAATCAGGAAGCCCTGAGTTCCAGGCACACTGGAGCTGTGAAAGGCATCCAAAAGGGAGTGCAAAAGTGCCACAACATGGCTGCTTTCACGGCTTTTTCCTTGGCAAGAAGCCTAACATCAGGCTGATTTACTTTCCCAGGGTTACTGTTAGGCTTAGGCCTAGGGCTAGGATTTTTGAAACTAGGAAGCCCTTAGCTCCAGGCACACTGCAGCTGTTCAAGGCATCCCAAGGGGAGTACAAAAGTGCAACAACATGGCAGCTTTCACAGCTTTTTCCTTGGCACCATCCCTATACCTAGGCTGATTTATCTGCCTAGGGTTAGGGTTAGGGTTCAGCCTAGGGCTTGGATTTCTTTAACCAGGAAGCCCTGAGTTCCAGGCTTACTTCATCTGCCAAAGGCATCCCAAAGGGAGTGCAGAAGTGCCACAACATGGCTGCTTTCACGGCTTTTACCTTGGCAAGAAGCCTAACATCAGGCTGATTTACTTTCCCAGGGTTACTGTTAGGCTTAGGCCTAGGGCTAGGATTTTTGAAACTAGGAAGCCCTTAGCTCCAGTCACACTGCAGCTGCGAAAGGCATCCAAAGGGGAGCGCAAAAGTGACGCAACTTGGCTGCCACCACTGATATTTCCATGAGACCATCCCGAACCATAGGCTGATTTTCCTTCCTAGGGTTAAGGTTTGAGTTACGCCTAGGGAAAGGGTTCTATTAACCAGAAAGCCCTGAGTTCCAAGAACACAGCAGCTGCGAAGGACTAGCCAAGAAGAGCGCAAAAGTACCACAACATGCCTGCCTCCACAGCTTTTTCCTTGGGGACATGCCTAATTCCTGGCTGATTTGCCTTTCTCGTCATAGGGTTGGGGTTCGGCCTAGGGCTAGGATTTTTAAAAGCAGGAAGCCCTGAGTTCCAGGCACACTGCAGCTGTGAAAGGCATCCAAAAGGGAGTGCAGAAGTGCCACAACATGGCTGCTTTCACGGCTTGTTCCTTGGCAAGAGGCCTAACACCAGGCTGACTTACCTTCCCAGGGTTACTATTAGGCTTAGGCCTAGGGCTACGATTTTTAAAACTAGGAAGCCCTTAGCTCCAGGCACACTGCAGCTGTTCAAGGCATCCCAAGGGGAGTACAAAAGTGCAACAACATGGCAGCTTTCACAGCTTTTTCCTTGGCACCATCCCTATACCTAGGCTGATTTATCTGCCTAGGGTTAGGGTTAGGGTTCAGCCTAGGGCTTGAATTTCTTTAACCAGGAAGCCCTGAGTTCCAGGCTTACTTCATCTGCCAAAGGCATCCCAAAGGGAGTGCAGAAGTGCCACAACATGGCTGCTTTCACGGCTTTTCCCTTAGGAAGAACCCTAATACCCGGCTGATTTACCTTCCTAGGGTTACTGTTAGGCTTAGGCCTAGGACTTTTAAAACCAGGAAGCCCTGGGCTCCAGGCACACTGCAGCTGTGAAAGGCATCCCAAGGGGAGCGCAAAAGTGACGCAACTTGGCTGCCACCACTGATATTTCCATGAGACCATCCCGAACCATAGGTTGATTTTCCTTCCTAGGGTTAAGGTTTGAGTTACGCCTAGGGTAAGGGTCTATTAACCAGAAAGCCCTGAGTTCCAAGAACACAGCAGCTGCGAAGGACTAGCCAAGAAGAGCGCAAAAGTACCACAACATGCCTGCCTCCACAGCTTTTTCCTTGGGGACATGCCTAATTCCTGGCTGATTTGCCTTTCTCGTCATAGGGTTGCGGTTCGGCCTAGGGCTAGGATTTTTAAAAGCAGGAAGCCCTGAGTTCCAGGCACACTGGAGCTGTGAAAGGCATCCAAAAGGGAGTGCAAAAGTGCCACAACATGGCTGCTTTCACGGCTTTTTCCTTGGCAAGAAGCCTAACACCAGGCTGATTTACTTTCCCAGGGTTACTGTTAGGCTTAGGCCTAGGGCTAGGATTTTTGAAACTAGGAGGCCCTTAGCTCCAGGCACACTGCAGCTGTTCAAGGCATCCCAAGGGGAGTACAAAAGTGCAACAACATGGCAGCTTTCACAGCTTTTTCCTTGGCAAGAAGCCTAACACCAGGCTGATTTACTTTCCCAGGGTTACTGTTAGGCTTAGGCCTAGGGCTAGGATTTTTGAAACTAGGAAGCCCTTAGCTCCAGGCACACTGCAGCTGTTCAAGGCATCCCAAGGGGAGTACAAAAGTGCAACAACATGGCAGCTTTCACAGCTTTTTCCTTGGCACCATCCCTATACCTAGGCTGATTTATCTGCCTAGGGTTAGGGTTAGGGTTCAGCCTAGGGCTTGGATTTCTTTAACCAGGAAGCCCTGAGTTCCAGGCTTACTTCATCTGCCAAAGGCATCCCAAAGGGAGTGCAGAAGTGCCACAACATGGCTGCTTTCACGGCTTTTTCCTTGGCAAGAAGCCTAACATAAGGCTGATTTACCTTCCCAGGGTTACTGTTAGGCTTAGGCCTAGGGCTAGGATTTTTGAAACTAGGAAGCCCTTAGCTCCAGGCACACTGCAGCTGTTCAAGGCATCCCAAGGGGACTACAAAAGTGCAACAACATGGCTGCTTTCACGGCTTTTCCCTTAGGAAGAACCCTAATACCCGGCTGATTTACCTTCCTAGGGTTACTGTTAGGCTTAGGCCTAGGACTTTTAAAACCAGGAAGCCCTGGGCTCCAGGCACACTGCAGCTGCGAAAGGCATCCAAAGGGGAGCGCAAAAGTGACGCAACTTGGCTGCCACCACTGATATTTCCATGAGACCATCCCGAACCATAGGTTGATTTTCCTTCCTAGGGTTAAGGTTTGAGTTACGCCTAGGGTAAGGGTTCTATTAACCAGAAAGCCCTGAGTTCCAAGAACACAGCAGCTGCGAAGGACTAGCCAAGAAGAGCGCAAAAGTACCACAACATGCCTGCCTCCACAGCTTTTTCCTTGGGGACATGCCTAATTCCTGGCTGATTTGCCTTTCTCATCATAGGGTTGGGGTTCGGCCTAGGGCTAGGATTTTTAAAATCAGGAAGCCCTGAGTTCCAGGCACACTGGAGCTGTGAAAGGCATCCAAAAGGGAGTGCAAAAGTGCCACAACATGGCTGCTTTCACGGCTTTTTCCTTGGCAAGAAGCCTAACATCAGGCTGATTTACTTTCCCAGGGTTACTGTTAGGCTTAGGCCTAGGGCTAGGATTTTTAAAACTAGGAAGCCCTTAGCTCCAGGCACACTGCAGCTGTTCAAGGCATCCCAAGGGGAGTACAAAAGTGCAACAACATGGCAGCTTTCACAGCTTTTTCCTTGGCACCATCCCTATACCTAGGCTGATTTATCTGCCTAGGGTTAGGGTTAGGGTTCAGCCTAGGGCTTGGATTTCTTTAACCAGGAAGCCCTGAGTTCCAGGCTTACTTCATCTGCCAAAGGCATCCCAAAGGGAGTGCAGAAGTGCCACAACATGGCTGCTTTCACGGCTTTTTCCTTGGCAAGAAGCCTAACATCAGGCTGATTTACTTTCCCAGGGTTACTGTTAGGCTTAGGCCTAGGGCTAGGATTTTTGAAACTAGGAAGCCCTTAGCTCCAGGCACACTGCAGCTGTTCAAGGCATCCCAAGGGGAGTACAAAAGTGCAACAACATGGCAGCTTTCACAGCTTTTTCCTTGGCACCATCCCTATACCTGGGCTGATTTATCTGCCTAGTGTTAGGGTTAGGGTTCAGCCTAGGGCTTGAATTTTTTTTACCAGGAAGCCCTGAGTTCCAGGCTTACTTCATCTGCCAAAGGCATCCCAAAGGGAGTGCAGAAGTGCCACAACATGGCTGCTTTCACGGCTTTTCCCTTAGGAAGAACCCTAATACCCGGCTGATTTACCTTCCTAGGGTTACTGTTAGGCTTAGGCCTAGGACTTTTAAAACCAGGAAGCCCTGGGCTCCAGGCACACTGCAGCTGCGAAAGGCATCCCAAGGGGAGCGCAAAAGTGACGCAACTTGGCTGCCACCACTGATATTTCCATGAGACCATCCCGAACCATAGGTTGATTTTCCTTCCTAGGGTTAAGGTTTGAGTTACGCCTAGGGTAAGGGTCTATTAACCAGAAAGCCCTGAGTTCCAAGAACACAGCAGCTGCGAAGGACTAGCCAAGAAGAGCGCAAAAGTACCACAACATGCCTGCCTCCACAGCTTTTTCCTTGGGGACATGCCTAATTCCTGGCTGATTTGCCTTTCTCGTCTTAGGGTTGCGGTTCGGCTTAGGGCCAGGATTTTTAAAAGCAGGAAGCCCTGAGTTCCAGGCACACTGCAGCTGTGAAAGGCATCCAAAAGGGAGTGCAAAAGTGCCACAACATGGCTGCTTTCACGGCTTTTTCCTTGGCAAGAAGCCTAACACCAGGCTGATTTACTTTCCCAGGGTTACTGTTAGGCTTAGGCCTAGGGCTAGGATTTTTGAAACTAGGAGGCCCTTAGCTCCAGGCACACTGCAGCTGTTCAAGGCATCCCAAGGGGAGTACAAAAGTGCAACAACATGGCAGCTTTCACAGCTTTTTCCTTGGCAAGAAGCCTAACACCAGGCTGATTTACTTTCCCAGGGTTACTGTTAGGCTTAGGCCTAGGGCTAGGATTTTTGAAACTAGGAAGCCCTTAGCTCCAGGCACACTGCAGCTGTTCAAGGCATCCCAAGGGGAGTACAAAAGTGCAACAACATGGCAGCTTTCACAGCTTTTTCCTTGGCACCATCCCTATACCTAGGCTGATTTATCTGCCTAGGGTTAGGGTTAGGGTTCAGCCTAGGGCTTGGATTTCTTTAACCAGGAAGCCCTGAGTTCCAGGCTTACTTCATCTGCCAAAGGCATCCCAAAGGGAGTGCAGAAGTGCCACAACATGGCTGCTTTCACGGCTTTTTCCTTGGCAAGAAGCCTAACATAAGGCTGATTTACCTTCCCAGGGTTACTGTTAGGCTTAGGCCTAGGGCTAGGATTTTTGAAACTAGGAAGCCCTTAGCTCCAGGCACACTGCAGCTGTTCAAGGCATCCCAAGGGGACTACAAAAGTGCAACAACATGGCTGCTTTCACGGCTTTTCCCTTAGGAAGAACCCTAATACCCGGCTGATTTACCTTCCTAGGGTTACTGTTAGGCTTAGGCCTAGGACTTTTAAAACCAGGAAGCCCTGGGCTCCAGGCACACTGCAGCTGCGAAAGGCATCCCAAGGGGAGCGCAAAAGTGACGCAACTTGGCTGCCACCACTGATATTTCCATGAGACCATCCCGAACCATAGGTTGATTTTCCTTCCTAGGGTTAAGGTTTGAGTTACGCCTAGGGTAAGGGTTCTATTAACCAGAAAGCCCTGAGTTCCAAGAACACAGCAGCTGCGAAGGACTAGCCAAGAAGAGCGCAAAAGTACCACAACATGCCTGCCTCCACAGCTTTTTCCTTGGGGACATGCCTAATTCCTGGCTGATTTGCCTTTCTCGTCTTAGGGTTGCGGTTCGGCCTAGGGCTAGGATTTTTAAAAGCAGGAAGCCCTGAGTTCCAGGCACACTGGAGCTGTGAAAGGCATCCAAAAGGGAGTGCAAAAGTGCCACAACATGGCTGCTTTCACGGCTTTTTCCTTGGCAAGAAGCCTAACACCAGGCTGATTTGCCTTCCCAGGGTTACTGTTAGGCTTAGGCCTAGGGCTAGGATTTTTAAAACTAGGAAGCCCTGGGCTCCAGGCACACTGCAGCTGTTCAAGGCATCCCAAGGGGAGTACAAAAGTGCAACAACATGGCAGCTTTCACAGCTTTTTCCTTGGCACCATCCCTATACCTAGGCTGATTTATCTGCCTAGGGTTAGGGTTAGGGTTCAGCCTAGGGCTTGAATTTCTTTAACCAGGAAGCCCTGAGTTCCAGGCTTACTTCATCTGCCAAAGGCATCCCAAAGGGAGTGCAGAAGTGCCACAACATGGCTGCTTTCACGGCTTTTTCCTTGGCAAGAAGCCTAACTTAAGGCTGATTTACCTTCCCAGGGTTACTGTTAGGCTTAGGCCTAGGGCTAGGATTTTTGAAACTAGGAAGCCCTTAGCTCCAGGCACACTGCAGCTGTTCAAGGCATCCCAAGGGGACTACAAAAGTGCAACAACATGGCTGCTTTCACGGCTTTTCCCTTAGGAAGAACCCTAATACCCGGCTGATTTACCTTCCTAGGGTTACTGTTAGGCTTAGGCCTAGGACTTTTAAAACCAGGAAGCCCTGGGCTCCAGGCACACTGCAGCTGCGAAAGGCATCCCAAGGGCAGCGCAAAAGTGACGCAACTTGGCTGCCACCACTGATATTTCCATGAGACCATCCCGAACCATAGGTTGATTTTCCTTCCTAGGGTTAAGGTTTGAGTTACGCCTAGGGTAAGGGTTCTATTAACCAGAAAGCCCTGAGTTCCAAGAACACAGCAGCTGCGAAGGACTAGCCAAGAAGAGCGCAAAAGTACCACAACATGCCTGCCTCCACAGCTTTTTCCTTGGGGACATGCCTAATTCCTGGCTGATTTGCCTTTCTCGTCTTAGGGTTGGGGTTCGGCCTAGGGCTAGGATTTTTAAAAGCAGGAAGCCCTGAGTTCCAGGCACACTGGAGCTGTGAAAGGCATCCAAAAGGGAGTGCAAAAGTGCCACAACATGGCTGCTTTCACGGCTTTTTCCTTGGCAAGAAGCCTAACACCAGGCTGACATACTTTCCCAGGGTTACTGTTAGGCTTAGGCCTAGGGCTAGGATTTTTGAAACTAGGAAGCCCTTAGCTCCAGGCACACTGCAGCTGTTCAAGGCATCCCAAGGGGAGTACAAAAGTGCAACAACATGGCAGCTTTCACAGCTTTTTCCTTGGCACCATCCCTATACCTAGGCTGATTTATCTGCCTAGGGTTAGGGTTAGGGTTCAGCCTAGGGCTTGGATTTCTTTAACCAGGAAGCCCTGAGTTCCAGGCTTACTTCATCTGCCAAAGGCATCCCAAAGGGAGTGCAGAAGTGCCACAACATGGCTGCTTTCACGGCTTTTCCCTTAGGAAGAACCCTAATACCCGGCTGATTTACCTTCCTAGGGTTACTGTTAGGCTTAGGCCTAGGACTTTTAAAACCAGGAAGCCCTGGGCTCCAGGCACACTGCAGCTGCGAAAGGCATCCCAAGGGGAGCGCAAAAGTGACGCAACTTGGCTGCCACCACTGATATTTCCATGAGACCATCCCGAACCATAGGCTGATTTTCCTTCCTAGGGTTAAGGTTTGAGTTACGCCTAGGGTAAGGGTTCTATTAACCAGCAAGCCCTGAGTTCCAAGAACACAGCAGCTGCGAAGGACTAGCCAAGAAGAGCGCAAAAGTACCACAACATGCCTGCCTCCACAGCTTTTTCCTTGGGGACATGCCTAATTCCTGGCTGATTTGCCTTTCTCGTCTTAGGGTTGGGGTTCGGCCTAGGGCTAGGATTTTTAAAATCAGGAAGCCCTGAGTTCCAGGCACACTGGAGCTGTGAAAGGCATCCAAAAGGGAGTGCAAAAGTGCCACAACATGGCTGCTTTCACGGCTTTTTCCTTGGCAAGAAGCCTAACATCAGGCTGATTTACTTTCCCAGGGTTACTGTTAGGCTTAGGCCTAGGGCTAGGATTTTTGAAACTAGGAAGCCCTTAGCTCCAGGCACACTGCAGCTGTTCAAGGCATCCCAAGGGGAGTACAAAAGTGCAACAACATGGCCGCTTTCACAGCTTTTTCCTTGGCACCATCCCTATACCTAGGCTGATTTATCTGCCTAGGGTTAGGGTTAGGGTTCAGCCTAGGGCTTGGATTTCTTTAACCAGGAAGCCCTGAGTTCCAGGCTTACTTCATCTGCCAAAGGCATCCCAAAGGGAGTGCAGAAGTGCCACAACATGGCTGCTTTCACGGCTTTTTCCTTGGCAAGAAGCCTAACATCAGGCTGATTTACTTTCCCAGGGTTACTGTTAGGCTTAGGCCTAGGGCTAGGATTTTTGAAACTAGGAAGCCCTTAGCTCCAGGCACACTGCAGCTGTTCAAGGCATCCCAAGGGGAGTACAAAAGTGCAACAACATGGCAGCTTTCACAGCTTTTTCCTTGGCACCATCCCTATACCTGGGCTGATTTATCTGCCTAGGGTTAGGGTTAGGGTTCAGCCTAGGGCTTGGATTTCTTTAACCAGGAAGCCCTGAGTTCCAGGCTTACTTCATCTGCCAAAGGCATCCCAAAGGGAGTGCAGAAGTGCCACAACATGGCTGCTTTCACGGCTTTTCCCTTAGGAAGAACCCTAATACCCGGCTGATTTACCTTCCTAGGGTTACTGTTAGGCTTAGGCCTAGGACTTTTAAAACCAGGAAGCCCTGGGCTCCAGGCACACTGCAGCTGCGAAAGGCATCCCAAGGGGAGCGCAAAAGTGACGCAACTTGGCTGCCACCACTGATATTTCCATGAGACCATCCCGAACCATAGCTTGATTTTCCTTCCTAGGGTTAAGGTTTGAGTTACGCCTAGGGTAAGGGTTCTATTAACCAGAAAGCCCTGAGTTCCAAGAACACAGCAGCTGCGAAGGACTAGCCAAGAAGAGCGCAAAAGTACCACAACATGCCTGCCTCCACAGCTTTTTCCTTGGGGACATGCCTAATTCCTGGCTGATTTGCCTTTCTCGTCATAGGGTTGGGGTTCGGCCTAGGGCTAGGATTTTTAAAAGCAGGAAGCCCTGAGTTCCAGGCACACTGGAGCTGTGAAAGGCATCCAAAAGGGATTGCAAAAGTGCCACAACATGGCTGCTTTCACGGCTTTTTCCTTGGCAAGACGCCTAACACCAGGCTGACTTACCTTCCCAGGGTTACTATTAGGCTTAGGCCTAGGGCTACGATTTTTAAAACTAGGAAGCCCTGGGCTCCAGGCACACTGCAGCTGTTCAAGGCATCCCAAGGGGAGTACAAAAGTGCAACAACATGGCAGCTTTCACAGCTTTTTCCTTGGCACCATCCCTATACCTAGGCTGATTAACTGCCTAGGGTTAGGGTTAGGGTTCAGCCTAGGGCTTGAATTTCTTTAACCAGGAAGCCCTGAGTTCCAGGCTTACTTCATCTGCCAAAGGCATCCCAAAGGGAGTGCAGAAGTGCCACAACATGGCTGCTTTCACGGCTTTTCCCTTAGGAAGAACCCTAATACCCGGCTGATTTACCTTCCTAGGGTTACTGTTAGGCTTAGGCCTAGGACTTTTAAAACCAGGAAGCCCTGGGCTCCAGGCACACTGCAGCTGCAAAAGGCATCCCAAGGGGAGCGCAAAAGTGACGCAACTTGGCTGCCACCACTGATATTTCCATGAGACCATCCCGAACCATAGGCTGATTTTCCTTCCTAGGGTTAAGGTTTGAGTTACGCCTAGGGTATGGGTCTATTAACCAGAAAGCCCTGAGTTCCAAGAACACAGCAGCTGCGAAGGACTAGCCAAGAAGAGCGCAAAAGTACCACAACATGCCTGCCTCCACAGCTTTTTCCTTGGGGACATGCCTAATTCCTGGCTGATTTGCCTTTCTCGTCTTAGGGTTGGGGTTCGGCCTAGGGCTAGGATTTTTAAAAGCAGGAAGCCCTGAGTTCCAGGCACACTGCAGCTGTGAAAGGCATCCAAAAGGGAGTGCAAAAGTGCCACAACATGGCTGCTTTCACGGCTTTTTCCTTGGCAAGAAGCCTAACACCAGGCTGACATACTTTCCCAGGGTTGCTGTTAGGCTTAGGCCTAGGGCTAGGATTTTTGAAACTAGGAAGCCCTGGGCTCCAGGCACACTGCAGCTGTTCAAGGCATCCCAAGGGGAGTACAAAAGTGCAACAACATGGCAGCTTTCACAGCTTTTTCCTTGGCACCATCCCTATACCTAGGCTGATTTATCTGCCTAGGGTTAGGGTTAGGGTTCAGCCTAGGGCTTGGATTTTTTTAACCAGGAAGCCCTGAGTTCCAGGCTTACTTCATCTGCCAAAGGCATCCCAAAGGGAGTGCAGAAGTGCCACAACATGGCTGCTTTCACGGCTTTTCCCTTAGGAAGAACCCTAATACCCGGCTGATTTACCTTCCTAGGGTTACTGTTAGGCTTAGGCCTAGGACTTTTAAAACCAGGAAGCCCTGGGCTCCAGGCACACTGCAGCTGCGAAAGGCATCCCAAGGGGAGCGCAAAAGTGACGCAACTTGGCTGCCACCACTGATATTTCCATGAGACCATCCCGAACCATAGGCTGATTTTCCTTCCTAGGGTTAAGGTTTGAGTTACGCCTAGGGTAAGGGTTCTATTAACCAGAAAGCCCTGAGTTCCAAGAACACAGCAGCTGCGAAGGACTAGCCAAGAAGAGCGCAAAAGTACCACAACATGCCTGCCTCCACAGCTTTTTCCTTGGGGACATGCCTAATTCCTGGCTGATTTGCCTTTCTCGTCTTAGGGTTGCGGTTCGGCCTAGGGCTAGGATTTTTAAAATCAGGAAGCCCTGAGTTCCAGGCACACTGGAGCTGTGAAAGGCATCCAAAAGGGAGTGCAAAAGTGCCACAACATGGCTGCTTTCACGGCTTTTTCCTTGGCAAGAAGCCTAACATCAGGCTGATTTACTTTCCCAGGGTTACTGTTAGGCTTAGGCCTAGGGCTAGGATTTTTGAAACTAGGAAGCCCTTAGCTCCAGGCACACTGCAGCTGTTCAAGGCATCCCAAGGGGAGTACAAAAGTGCAACAACATGGCAGCTTTCACAGCTTTTTCTTGGCAAGAAGCCTAACACCAGGCTGATTTACTTTCCCAGGGTTACTGTTAGGCTTAGGCCTAGGGCTAGGATTTTTGAAACTAGGAAGCCCTTAGCTCCAGGCACACTGCAGCTGTTCAAGGCATCCCAAGGGGAGTACAAAAGTGCAACAACATGGCAGCTTTCACAGCTTTTTCCTTGGCACCATCCCTATACCTAGGCTGATTTATCTGCCTAGGGTTAGGGTTAGGGTTCAGCCTAGGGCTTGGATTTCTTTAACCAGGAAGCCCTGAGTTCCAGGCTTACTTCATCTGCCAAAGGCATCCCAAAGGGAGTGCAGAAGTGCCACAACATGGCTGCTTTCACGGCTTTTTCCTTGGCAAGAAGCCTAACATAAGGCTGATTTACCTTCCCAGGGTTACTGTTAGGCTTAGGCCTAGGGCTAGGATTTTTGAAACTAGGAAGCCCTTAGCTCCAGGCACACTGCAGCTGTTCAAGGCATCCCAAGGGGACTACAAAAGTGCAACAACATGGCTGCTTTCACGGCTTTTCCCTTAGGAAGAACCCTAATACCCGGCTGATTTACCTTCCTAGGGTTACTGTTAGGCTTAGGCCTAGGACTTTTAAAACCAGGAAGCCCTGGGCTCCAGGCACACTGCAGCTGCGAAAGGCATCCCAAGGGGAGCGCAAAAGTGACGCAACTTGGCTGCCACCACTGATATTTCCATGAGACCATCCCGAACCATAGGTTGATTTTCCTTCCTAGGGTTAAGGTTTGAGTTACGCCTAGGGTAAGGGTTCTATTAACCAGAAAGCCCTGAGTTCCAAGAACACAGCAGCTGCGAAGGACTAGCCAAGAAGAGCGCAAAAGTACCACAACATGCCTGCCTCCACAGCTTTTTCCTTGGGGACATGCCTAATTCCTGGCTGATTTGCCTTTCTCGTCTTAGGGTTGCGGTTCGGCCTAGGGCTAGGATTTTTAAAAGCAGGAAGCCCTGAGTTCCAGGCACACTGGAGCTCTGAAAGGCATCCAAAAGGGAGTGCAAAAGTGCCACAACATGGCTGCTTTCACGGCTTTTTCCTTGGCAAGAAGCCTAACACCAGGCTGATTTGCCTTCCCAGGGTTACTGTTAGGCTTAGGCCTAGGGCTAGGATTTTTAAAACTAGGAAGCCCTGGGCTCCAGGCACACTGCAGCTGTTCAAGGCATCCCAAGGGGAGTACAAAAGTGCAACAACATGGCAGCTTTCACAGCTTTTTCCTTGGCACCATCCCTATACCTGGGCTGATTTATCTGCCTAGGGTTAGGGTTAGGGTTCAGCCTAGGGCTTGAATTTTTTTTAACCAGGAAGCCCTGAGTTCCAGGCTTACTTCATCTGCCAAAGGCATCCCAAAGGGAGTGCAGAAGTGCCACAACATGGCTGCTTTCACGGCTTTTCCCTTAGGAAGAACCCTAATACCCGGCTGATTTACCTTCCTAGGGTTACTGTTAGGCTTAGGCCTAGGACTTTTAAAACCAGGAAGCCCTGGGCTCCAGGCACACTGCAGCTGTGAAAGGCATCCCAAGGGGAGCGCAAAAGTGACGCAACTTGGCTGCCACCACTGATATTTCCATGAGACCATCCCGAACCATAGGATGATTTTCCTTCCTAGGGTTAAGGTTTGAGTTACGCCTAGGGTAAGGGTTCTATTAACCAGAAAGCCCTGAGTTCCAAGAACACATCAGCTGCGAAGGATTAGCCAAGAAGAGCGCAAAAGTACCACAACATGCCTGCCTCCACAGCTTTTTCCTTGGGGACATGCCTAATTCCTGGCTGATTTGCCTTTCTCGTCTTAGGGTTGGGGTTCGGCCTAGGGCTAGGATTTTTAAAATCAGGAAGCCCTGAGTTCCAGGCACACTGGAGCTGTGAAAGGCATCCAAAAGGGAGTGCAAAAGTGCCACAACATGGCTGCTTTCACGGCTTTTTCCTTGGCAAGAAGCCTAACATCAGGCTGATTTACTTTCCCAGGGTTACTGTTAGGCTTAGGCCTAGGGCTAGGATTTTTGAAACTAGGAAGCCCTGGGCTCCAGGCACACTGCAGCTGTTCAAGGCATCCCAAGGGGAGTACAAAAGTGCAACAACATGGCAGCTTTCACAGCTTTTTCCTTGGCACCATCCCTATACCTAGGCTGATTTATCTGCCTAGGGTTAGGGTTAGGGTTCAGCCTAGGGCTTGGATTTCTTTAACCAGGAAGCCCTGAGTTCCAGGCTTACTTCATCTGCCAAAGGCATCCCAAAGGGAGTGCAGAAGTGCCACAACATGGCTGCTTTCACGGCTTTTTCCTTGGCAAGAAGCCTAACATCAGGCTGATTTACTTTCCCAGGGTTACTGTTAGGCTTAGGCCTAGGGCTAGGATTTTTGAAACTAGGAAGCCCTTAGCTCCAGGCACACTGCAGCTGTTCAAGGCATCCCAAGGGGAGTACAAAAGTGCAACAACATGGCAGCTTTCACAGCTTTTTCCTTGGCACCATCCCTATACCTGGGCTGATTTATCTGCCTAGGGTTAGGGTTAGGGTTCAGCCTATGGCTTGGATTTCTTTAACCAGGAAGCCCTGAGTTCCAGGCTTACTTCATCTGCCAAAGGCATCCCAAAGGGAGTGCAGAAGTGCCACAACATGGCTGCTTTCACGGCTTTTCCCTTAGGAAGAACCCTAATACCCGGCTGATTTACCTTCCTAGGGTTACTGTTAGGCTTAGGCCTAGGACTTTTAAAACCAGGAAGCCCTGGGCTCCAGGCACACTGCAGCTGCGAAAGGCATCCCAAGGGCAGCGCAAAAGTGACGCAACTTGGCTGCCACCACTGATATTTCCATGAGACCATCCCGAACCATAGGTTGATTTTCCTTCCTAGGGTTAAGGTTTGAGTTACGCCTAGGGTAAGGGTTCTATTAACCAGCAAGCCCTGAGTTCCAAGAACACAGCAGCTGCGAAGGACTAGCCAAGAAGAGCGCAAAAGTACCACAACATGCCTGCCTCCACAGCTTTTTCCTTGGGGACATGCCTAATTCCTGGCTGATTTGCCTTTCTCATCATAGGGTTGGGGTTCGGCCTAGGGCTAGGATTTTTAAAAGCAGGAAGCCCTGAGTTCCAGGCACACTGGAGCTGTGAAAGGCATCCAAAAGGGATTGCAAAAGTGCCACAACATGGCTGCTTTCACGGCTTTTTCCTTGGCAAGACGCCTAACACCAGGCTGACTTACCTTCCCAGGGTTACTATTAGGCTTAAGCCTAGGGCTACGATTTTTAAAACTAGGAAGCCCTTAGCTCCAGGCACACTGCAGCTGTTCAAGGCATCCCAAGGGGAGTACAAAAGTGCAACAACATGGCAGCTTTCACAGCTTTTTCCTTGGCACCATCCCTATACCTAGGCTGATTTATCTGCCTAGGGTTAGGGTTAGGGTTCAGCCTAGGGCTTGGATTTCTTTAACCAGGAAGCCCTGAGTTCCAGGCTTACTTCATCTGCCAAAGGCATCCCAAAGGGAGTGCAGAAGTGCCACAACATGGCTGCTTTCACGGCTTTTCCCTTAGGAAGAACCCTAATACCCGGCTGATTTACCTTCCTAGGGTTACTGTTAGGCTTAGGCCTAGGACTTTTAAAACCAGGAAGCCCTGGGCTCCAGGCACACTGCAGCTGCGAAAGGCATCCCAAGGGGAGCGCAAAAGTGACGCAACTTGGCTGCCACCACTGATATTTCCATGAGACCATCCCGAACCATAGGCTGATTTTCCTTCCTAGGGTTAAGGTTTGAGTTACGCCTAGGGTAAGGGTTCTATTAACCAGCAAGCCCTGAGTTCCAAGAACACAGCAGCTGCGAAGGACTAGCCAAGAAGAGCGCAAAAGTACCACAACATGCCTGCCTCCACAGCTTTTTCCTTGGGGACATGCCTAATTCCTGGCTGATTTGCCTTTCTCGTCTTAGGGTTGGGGTTCGGCCTAGGGCTAGGATTTTTAAAATCAGGAAGCCCTGAGTTCCAGGCACACTGGAGCTGTGAAAGGCATCCAAAAGGGAGTGCAAAAGTGCCACAACATGGCTGCTTTCACGGCTTTTTCCTTGGCAAGAAGCCTAACATCAGGCTGATTTACTTTCCCAGGGTTACTGTTAGGCTTAGGCCTAGGGCTAGGATTTTTGAAACTAGGAAGCCCTTAGCTCCAGGCACACTGCAGCTGTTCAAGGCATCCCAAGGGGAGTACAAAAGTGCAACAACATGGCCGCTTTCACAGCTTTTTCCTTGGCACCATCCCTATACCTAGGCTGATTTATCTGCCTAGGGTTAGGGTTAGGGTTCAGCCTAGGGCTTGGATTTCTTTAACCAGGAAGCCCTGAGTTCCAGGCTTACTTCATCTGCCAAAGGCATCCCAAAGGGAGTGCAGAAGTGCCACAACATGGCTGCTTTCACGGCTTTTTCCTTGGCAAGAAGCCTAACATCAGGCTGATTTACTTTCCCAGGGTTACTGTTAGGCTTAGGCCTAGGGCTAGGATTTTTGAAACTAGGAAGCCCTTAGCTCCAGGCACACTGCAGCTGTTCAAGGCATCCCAAGGGGAGTACAAAAGTGCAACAACATGGCAGCTTTCACAGCTTTTTCCTTGGCACCATCCCTATACCTGGGCTGATTTATCTGCCTAGGGTTAGGGTTAGGGTTCAGCCTAGGGCTTGGATTTCTTTAACCAGGAAGCCCTGAGTTCCAGGCTTACTTCATCTGCCAAAGGCATCCCAAAGGGAGTGCAGAAGTGCCACAACATGGCTGCTTTCACGGCTTTTCCCTTAGGAAGAACCCTAATACCCGGCTGATTTACCTTCCTAGGGTTACTGTTAGGCTTAGGCCTAGGACTTTTAAAACCAGGAAGCCCTGGGCCCCAGGCACACTGCAGCTGCGAAAGGCATCCCAAGGGGAGTGCAAAAGTGACGCAACTTGGCTGCCACCACTGATATTTCCATGAGACCATCCCGAACCATAGGCTGATTTTCCTTCCTAGGGTTAAGGTTTGAGTTACGCCTAGGGTATGGGTCTATTAACCAGAAAGCCCTGAGTTCCAAGAACACAGCAGCTGCGAAGGACTAGCCAAGAAGAGCGCAAAAGTACCACAACATGCCTGCCTCCACAGCTTTTTCCTTGGGGACATGCCTAATTCCTGGCTGATTTGCCTTTCTCGTCTTAGGGTTGGGGTTCGGCCTAGGGCTAGGATTTTTAAAATCAGGAAGCCCTGAGTTCCAGGCACACTGGAGCTGTGAAAGGCATCCAAAAGGGAGTGCAAAAGTGCCACAACATGGCTGTTTCACGGCTTTTTCCTTGGCAAGAAGCCTAACATCAGGCTGATTTACTTTCCCAGGGTTACTGTTAGGCTTAGGCCTAGGGCTAGGATTTTTGAAACTAGGAAGCCCTTAGCTCCAGGCACACTGCAGCTGTTCAAGGCATCCCAAGGGGAGTACAAAAGTGCAACAACATGGCAGCTTTCACAGCTTTTTCCTTGGCACCATCCCTATACCTAGGCTGATTTATCTGCCTAGGGTTAGGGTTAGGGTTCAGCCTAGGGCTTGGATTTCTTTAACCAGGAAGCCCTGAGTTCCAGGCTTACTTCATCTGCCAAAGGCATCCCAAAGGGAGTGCAGAAGTGCCACAACATGGCTGCTTTCACGGCTTTTCCCTTAGGAAGAACCCTAATACCCGGCTGATTTACCTTCCTAGGGTTACTGTTAGGCTTAGGCCTAGGACTTTTAAAACCAGGAAGCCCTGGGCTCCAGGCACACTGCAGCTGCAAAAGGCATCCCAAGGGGAGCGCAAAAGTGACGCAACTTGGCTGCCACCACTGATATTTCCATGAGACCATCCCGAACCATAGGCTGATTTTCCTTCCTAGGGTTAAGGTTTGAGTTACGCCTAGGGTAAGGGTTCTATTAACCAGAAAGCCCTGAGTTCCAAGAACACAGCAGCTGCGAAGGACTAGCCAAGAAGAGCGCAAAAGTACCACAACATGCCTGCCTCCACAGCATTTTCCTTGGGGACATGCCTAATTCCTGGCTGATTTGCCTTTCTCGTCTTAGGGTTGGGGTTCGGCCTAGGGCTAGGATTTTTAAAAGCAGGAAGCCCTGAGTTCCAGGCACACTGGAGCTGTGAAAGGCATCCAAAAGGGAGTGCAAAAGTGCCACAACATGGCTGCTTTCACGGCTTTTTCCTTGGCAAGAAGCCTAACACCAGGCTGATTTGCCTTCCCAGGGTTACTGTTAGGCTTAGGCCTAGGGCTAGGATTTTTAAAACTAGGAAGCCCTGGGCTCCAGGCACACTGCAGCTGTTCAAGGCATCCCAAGGGGAGTACAAAAGTGCAACAACATGGCAGCTTTCACAGCTTTTTCCTTGGCACCATCCCTATACCTAGGCTGATTTATCTGCCTAGGGTTAGGGTTAGGGTTCAGCCTAGGGCTTGGATTTCTTTAACCAGGAAGCCCTGAGTTCCAGGCTTACTTCATCTGCCAAAGGCATCCCAAAGGGAGTGCAGAAGTGCCACAACATGGCTGCTTTCACGGCTTTTTCCTTGGCAAGAAGCCTAACATCAGGCTGATTTACTTTCCCAGGGTTACTGTTAGGCTTAGGCCTAGGGCTAGGATTTTTGAAACTAGGAAGCCCTTAGCTCCAGGCACACTGCAGCTGTTCAAGGCATCCCAAGGGGAGTACAAAAGTGCAACAACATGGCAGCTTTCACAGCTTTTTCCTTGGCACCATCCCTATACCTGGGCTGATTTATCTGCCTAGGGTTAGGGTTAGGGTTCAGCCTAGGGCTTGAATTTTTTTAACCAGGAAGCCCTGAGTTCCAGGCTTACTTCATCTGCCAAAGGCATCCCAAAGGGAGTGCAGAAGTGCCACAACATGGCTGCTTTCACGGCTTTTCCCTTAGAAAGAACCCTAATACCCGGCTGATTTACCTTCCTAGGGTTACTGTTAGGCTTAGGCCTAGGACTTTTAAAACCAGGAAGCCCTGGGCTCCAGGCACACTGCAGCTGCGAAAGGCATCCCAAGGGGAGCGCAAAAGTGACGCAACTTGGCTGCCACCACTGATATTTCCATGAGACCATCCCGAACCATAGGTTGATTTTCCTTCCTAGGCTTAAGGTTTGAGTTACGCCTAGGGTAAGGGTCTATTAACCAGAAAGCCCTGAGTTCCAAGAACACAGCAGCTGCGAAGGACTAGCCAAGAAGAGCGCAAAAGTACCACAACATGCCTGCCTCCACAGCTTTTTCCTTGGGGACATGCCTAATTCCTGGCTGATTTGCCTTTCTCGTCTTAGGGTTGCGGTTCGGCCTAGGGCTAGGATTTTTAAAATCAGGAAGCCCTGAGTTCCAGGCACACTGCAGCTGTGAAAGGCATCCAAAAGGGAGTGCAAAAGTGCCACAACATGGCTGCTTTCACGGCTTTTTCCTTGGCAAGAAGCCTAACACCAGGCTGACATACTTTCCCAGGGTTACTGTTAGGCTTAGGCCTAGGGCTAGGATTTTTGAAACTAGGAAGCCCTGGGCTCCAGGCACACTGCAGCTGTTCAAGGCATCCCAAGGGGAGTACAAAAGTGCAACAACATGGCAGCTTTCACAGCTTTTTCCTTGGCACCATCCCTATACCTAGGCTGATTTATCTGCCTAGGGTTAGGGTTAGGGTTCAGCCTAGGGCTTGGATTTCTTTAACCAGGAAGCCCTGAGTTCCAGGCTTACTTCATCTGCCAAAGGCATCCCAAAGGGAGTGCAGAAGTGCCACAACATGGCTGCTTTCACGGCTTTTTCCTTGGCAAGAAGCCTAACACCAGGCTGACATACTTTCCCAGGGTTACTGTTAGGCTTAGGCCTAGGGCTAGGATTTTTGAAACTAGGAAGCCCTTAGCTCCAGGCACACTGCAGCTGTTCAAGGCATCCCAAGGGGAGTACAAAAGTGCAACAACATGGCAGCTTTCACAGCTTTTCCTTGGCACCATCCCTATACCTAGGCTGATTTATCTGCCTAGGGTTAGGGTTAGGGTTCAGCCTAGGGCTTGGATTTCTTTAACCAGGAAGCCCTGAGTTCCAGGCTTACTTCATCTGCCAAAGGCATCCCAAAGGGAGTGCAGAAGTGCCACAACATGGCTGCTTTCACGGCTTTTCCCTTAGGAAGAACCCTAATACCCGGCTGATTTACCTTCCTAGGGTTACTGTTAGGCTTAGGCCTAGGACTTTTAAAACCAGGAAGCCCTGGGCTCCAGGCACACTGCAGCTGCAAAAGGCATCCCAAGGGGAGCGCAAAAGTGACGCAACTTGGCTGCCACCACTGATATTTCCATGAGACCATCCCGAACCATAGGCTGATTTTCCTTCCTAGGGTTAAGGTTTGAGTTACGCCTAGGGTAAGGGTTCTATTAACCAGAAAGCCCTGAGTTCCAAGAACACAGCAGCTGCGAAGGACTAGCCAAGAAGAGCGCAAAAGTACCACAACATGCCTGCCTCCACAGCTTTTTCCTTGGGGACATGCCTAATTCCTGGCTGATTTGCCTTTCTCGTCTTAGGGTTGGGGTTCGGCCTAGGGCTAGGATTTTTAAAATCAGGAAGCCCTGAGTTCCAGGCACACTGCAGCTGTGAAAGGCATCCAAAAGGGAGTGCAAAAGTGCCACAACATGGCTGCTTTCACGGCTTTTTCCTTGGCAAGAAGCCTAACACCAGGCTGATTTGCCTTCCCAGGGTTACTGTTAGGCTTAGGCCTAGGGCTAGGATTTTTAAAACTAGGAAGCCCTTAGCTCCAGGCACACTGCAGCTGTTCAAGGCATCCCAAGGGGAGTACAAAAGTGCAACAACATGGCAGCTTTCACAGCTTTTTCCTTGGCACCATCCCTATACCTAGGCTGATTTATCTGCCTAGGGTTAGGGTTAGGGTTCAGCCTAGGGCTTGGATTTCTTTAACCAGGAAGCCCTGAGTTCCAGGCTTACTTCATCTGCCAAAGGCATCCCAAAGGGAGTGCAGAAGTGCCACAACATGGCTGCTTTCACGGCTTTTTCCTTGGCAAGACGCCTAACATCAGGCTGATTTACTTTCCCAGGGTTACTGTTAGGCTTAGGCCTAGGGCTAGGATTTTTGAAACTAGGAAGCCCTTAGCTCCAGGCACACTGCAGCTGTTCAAGGCATCCCAAGGGGAGTACAATAGTGCAACAACATGGCAGCTTTCACAGCTTTTTCCTTGGCACCATCCCTATACCTGGGCTGATTTATCTGCCTAGGGTTAGGGTTAGGGTTCAGCCTAGGGCTTGAATTTTTTTTACCAGGAAGCCCTGAGTTCCAGGCTTACTTCATCTGCCAAAGGCATCCCAAAGGGAGTGCAGAAGTGCCACAACATGGCTGCTTTCACGGCTTTTCCCTTAGAAAGAACCCTAATACCCGGCTGATTTACCTTCCTAGGGTTACTGTTAGGCTTAGGCCTAGGACTTTTAAAACCAGGAAGCCCTGGGCTCCAGGCACACTGCAGCTGCGAAAGGCATCCCAAGGGGAGCGCAAAAGTGACGCAACTTGGCTGCCACCACTGATATTTCCATGAGACCATCCCGAACCATAGGTTGATTTTCCTTCCTAGGCTTAAGGTTTGAGTTACGCCTAGGGTAAGGGTCTATTAACCAGAAAGCCCTGAGTTCCAAGAACACAGCAGCTGCGAAGGACTAGCCAAGAAGAGCGCAAAAGTACCACAACATGCCTGCCTCCACAGCTTTTTCCTTGGGGACATGCCTAATTCCTGGCTGATTTGCCTTTCTCGTCTTAGGGTTGGGGTTCGGCCTAGGGCTAGGATTTTTAAAATCAGGAAGCCCTGAGTTCCAGGCACACTGCAGCTGTGAAAGGCATCCAAAAGGGAGTGCAGAAGTGCCACAACATGGCTGCTTTCACGGCTTGTTCCTTGGCAAGACGCCTAACACCAGGCTGACTTACCTTCCCAGGGTTACTATTAGGCTTAGGCCTAGGGCTAGGATTTTTAAAACTAGGAAGCCCTTAGCTCCAGGCACACTGCAGCTGTTCAAGGCATCCCAAGGGGAGTACAAAAGTGCAACAACATGGCAGCTTTCACAGCTTTTTCCTTGGCACCATCCCTATACCTAGGCTGATTTATCTGCCTAGGGTTAGGGTTAGGGTTCAGCCTAGGGCTTGGATTTCTTTAACCAGGAAGCCCTGAGTTCCAGGCTTACTTCATCTGCCAAAGGCATCCCAAAGGGAGTGCAGAAGTGCCACAACATGGCTGCTTTCATGGCTTTTCCCTTAGGAAGAACCCTAATACCCGGCTGATTTACCTTCCTAGGGTTACTGTTAGGCTTAGGCCTAGGACTTTTAAAACCAGGAAGCCCTGGGCTCCAGGCACACTGCAGCTGCAAAAGGCATCCCAAGGAGAGCGCAAAAGTGACGCAACTTGGCTGCCACCACTGATATTTCCATGAGACCATCCCGAACCATAGGCTGATTTTCCTTCCTAGGGTTAAGGTTTGAGTTACGCCTAGGGTAAGGGTTCTATTAACCAGAAAGCCCTGAGTTCCAAGAACACAGCAGCTGCGAAGGACTAGCCAAGAAGAGCGCAAAAGTACCACAACATGCCTGCCTCCACAGCTTTTTCCTTGGGGACATGCCTAATTCCTGGCTGATTTGCCTTTCTCGTCTTAGGGTTGGGGTTCGGCCTAGGGCTAGGATTTTTAAAAGCAGGAAGCCCTGAGTTCCAGGCACACTGGAGCTGTGAAAGGCATCCAAAAGGGAGTGCAAAAGTGCCACAACATGGCTGCTTTCACGGCTTTTTCCTTGGCAAGAAGCCTAACACCAGGCTGATTTGCCTTCCCAGGGTTACTGTTAGGCTTAGGCCTAGGGCTAGGATTTTTAAAACTAGGAAGCCCTGGGCTCCAGGCACACTGCAGCTGTTCAAGGCATCCCAAGGGGAGTACAAAAGTGCAACAACATGGCAGCTTTCACAGCTTTTTCCTTGGCACCATCCCTATACCTAGGCTGATTTATCTGCCTAGGGTTAGGGTTAGGGTTCAGCCTAGGGCTTGGATTTCTTTAACCAGGAAGCCCTGAGTTCCAGGCTTACTTCATCTGCCAAAGGCATCCCAAAGGGAGTGCAGAAGTGCCACAACATGGCTGCTTTCACGGCTTTTTCCTTGGCAAGAAGCCTAACATCAGGCTGATTTACTTTCCCAGGGTTACTGTTAGGCTTAGGCCTAGGGCTAGGATTTTTGAAACTAGGAAGCCCTTAGCTCCAGGCACACTGCAGCTGTTCAAGGCATCCCAAGGGGAGTACAAAAGTGCAACAACATGGCAGCTTTCACAGCTTTTTCCTTGGCACCATCCCTATACCTGGGCTGATTTATCTGCCTAGGGTTAGGGTTAGGGTTCAGCCTAGGGCTTGAATTTTTTTAACCAGGAAGCCCTGAGTTCCAGGCTTACTTCATCTGCCAAAGGCATCCCAAAGGGAGTGCAGAAGTGCCACAACATGGCTGCTTTCACGGCTTTTCCCTTAGAAAGAACCCTAATACCCGGCTGATTTACCTTCCTAGGGTTACTGTTAGGCTTAGGCCTAGGACTTTTAAAACCAGGAAGCCCTGGGCTCCAGGCACACTGCAGCTGCGAAAGGCATCCCAAGGGGAGCGCAAAAGTGACGCAACTTGGCTGCCACCACTGATATTTCCATGAGACCATCCCGAACCATAGGTTGATTTTCCTTCCTAGGCTTAAGGTTTGAGTTACGCCTAGGGTAAGGGTCTATTAACCAGAAAGCCCTGAGTTCCAAGAACACAGCAGCTGCGAAGGACTAGCCAAGAAGAGCGCAAAAGTACCACAACATGCCTGCCTCCACAGCTTTTTCCTTGGGGACATGCCTAATTCCTGGCTGATTTGCCTTTCTCGTCTTAGGGTTGGGGTTCGGCCTAGGGCTAGGATTTTTAAAATCAGGAAGCCCTGAGTTCCAGGCACACTGCAGCTGTGAAAGGCATCCAAAAGGGAGTGCAAAAGTGCCACAACATGGCTGCTTTCACGGCTTTTTCCTTGGCAAGAAGCCTAACACCAGGCTGACATACTTTCCCAGGGTTACTGTTAGGCTTAGGCCTAGGGCTAGGATTTTTGAAACTAGGAAGCCCTGGGCTCCAGGCACACTGCAGCTGTTCAAGGCATCCCAAGGGGAGTACAAAAGTGCAACAACATGGCAGCTTTCACAGCTTTTTCCTTGGCACCATCCCTATACCTAGGCTGATTTATCTGCCTAGGGTTAGGGTTAGGGTTCAGCCTAGGGCTTGGATTTCTTTAACCAGGAAGCCCTGAGTTCCAGGCTTACTTCATCTGCCAAAGGCATCCCAAAGGGAGTGCAGAAGTGCCACAACATGGCTGCTTTCACGGCTTTTTCCTTGGCAAGAAGCCTAACATCAGGCTGATTTACTTTCCCAGGGTTACTGTTAGGCTTAGGCCTAGGGCTAGGATTTTTGAAACTAGGAAGCCCTTAGCTCCAGGCACACTGCAGCTGTTCAAGGCATCCCAAGGGGAGTACAAAAGTGCAACAACATGGCAGCTTTCACAGCTTTTTCCTTGGCACCATCCCTATACCTGGGCTGATTTATCTGCCTAGGGTTAGGGTTAGGGTTCAGCCTAGGGCTTGAATTTTTTTAACCAGGAAGCCCTGAGTTCCAGGCTTACTTCATCTGCCAAAGGCATCCCAAAGGGAGTGCAGAAGTGCCACAACATGGCTGCTTTCACGGCTTTTCCCTTAGAAAGAACCCTAATACCCGGCTGATTTACCTTCCTAGGGTTACTGTTAGGCTTAGGCCTAGGACTTTTAAAACCAGGAAGCCCTGGGCTCCAGGCACACTGCAGCTGCGAAAGGCATCCCAAGGGGAGCGCAAAAGTGACGCAACTTGGCTGCCACCACTGATATTTCCATGAGACCATCCCGAACCATAGGTTGATTTTCCTTCCTAGGCTTAAGGTTTGAGTTACGCCTAGGGTAAGGGTCTATTAACCAGAAAGCCCTGAGTTCCAAGAACACAGCAGCTGCGAAGGACTAGCCAAGAAGAGCGCAAAAGTACCACAACATGCCTGCCTCCACAGCTTTTTCCTTGGGGACATGCCTAATTCCTGGCTGATTTGCCTTTCTCGTCTTAGGGTTGGGGTTCGGCCTAGGGCTAGGATTTTTAAAATCAGGAAGCCCTGAGTTCCAGGCACACTGCAGCTGTGAAAGGCATCCAAAAGGGATTGCAAAAGTGCCACAACATGGCTGCTTTCACGGCTTTTTCCTTGGCAAGAAGCCTAACACCAGGCTGACATACTTTCCCAGGGTTACTGTTAGGCTTAGGCCTAGGGCTAGGATTTTTGAAACTAGGAAGCCCTGGGCTCCAGGCACACTGCAGCTGTTCAAGGCATCCCAAGGGGAGTACAAAAGTGCAACAACATGGCAGCTTTCACAGCTTTTTCCTTGGCACCATCCCTATACCTAGGCTGATTTATCTGCCTAGGGTTAGGGTTAGGGTTCAGCCTAGGGCTTGGATTTCTTTAACCAGGAAGCCCTGAGTTCCAGGCTTACTTCATCTGCCAAAGGCATCCCAAAGGGAGTGCAGAAGTGCCACAACATGGCTGCTTTCACGGCTTTTTCCTTGGCAAGAAGCCTAACACCAGGCTGACATACTTTCCCAGGGTTACTGTTAGGCTTAGGCCTAGGGCTAGGATTTTTGAAACTAGGAAGCCCTTAGCTCCAGGCACACTGCAGCTGTTCAAGGCATCCCAAGGGGAGTACAAAAGTGCAACAACATGGCAGCTTTCACAGCTTTTCCTTGGCACCATCCCTATACCTAGGCTGATTTATCTGCCTAGGGTTAGGGTTAGGGTTCAGCCTAGGGCTTGGATTTCTTTAACCAGGAAGCCCTGAGTTCCAGGCTTACTTCATCTGCCAAAGGCATCCCAAAGGGAGTGCAGAAGTGCCACAACATGGCTGCTTTCACGGCTTTTCCCTTAGGAAGAACCCTAATACCCGGCTGATTTACCTTCCTAGGGTTACTGTTAGGCTTAGGCCTAGGACTTTTAAAACCAGGAAGCCCTGGGCTCCAGGCACACTGCAGCTGCAAAAGGCATCCCAAGGGGAGCGCAAAAGTGACGCAACTTGGCTGCCACCACTGATATTTCCATGAGACCATCCCGAACCATAGGCTGATTTTCCTTCCTAGGGTTAAGGTTTGAGTTACGCCTAGGGTAAGGGTTCTATTAACCAGAAAGCCCTGAGTTCCAAGAACACAGCAGCTGCGAAGGACTAGCCAAGAAGAGCGCAAAAGTACCACAACATGCCTGCCTCCACAGCTTTTTCCTTGGGGACATGCCTAATTCCTGGCTGATTTGCCTTTCTCGTCTTAGGGTTGGGGTTCGGCCTAGGGCTAGGATTTTTAAAAGCAGGAAGCCCTGAGTTCCAGGCACACTGCAGCTGTGAAAGGCATCCAAAAGGGAGTGCAAAAGTGCCACAACATGGCTGCTTTCACGGCTTTTTCCTTGGCAAGAAGCCTAACACCAGGCTGATTTGCCTTCCCAGGGTTACTGTTAGGCTTAGGCCTAGGGCTAGGATTTTTAAAACTAGGAAGCCCTTAGCTCCAGGCACACTGCAGCTGTTCAAGGCATCCCAAGGGGAGTACAAAAGTGCAACAACATGGCAGCTTTCACAGCTTTTTCCTTGGCACCATCCCTATACCTAGGCTGATTTATCTGCCTAGGGTTAGGGTTAGGGTTCAGCCTAGGGCTTGGATTTCTTTAACCAGGAAGCCCTGAGTTCCAGGCTTACTTCATCTGCCAAAGGCATCCCAAAGGGAGTGCAGAAGTGCCACAACATGGCTGCTTTCACGGCTTTTTCCTTGGCAAGAAGCCTAACATCAGGCTGATTTACTTTCCCAGGGTTACTGTTAGGCTTAGGCCTAGGGCTAGGATTTTTGAAACTAGGAAGCCCTTAGCTCCAGGCACACTGCAGCTGTTCAAGGCATCCCAAGGGGAGTACAATAGTGCAACAACATGGCAGCTTTCACAGCTTTTTCCTTGGCACCATCCCTATACCTGGGCTGATTTATCTGCCTAGGGTTAGGGTTAGGGTTCAGCCTAGGGCTTGAATTTTTTTTACCAGGAAGCCCTGAGTTCCAGGCTTACTTCATCTGCCAAAGGCATCCCAAAGGGAGTGCAGAAGTGCCACAACATGGCTGCTTTCACGGCTTTTCCCTTAGAAAGAACCCTAATACCCGGCTGATTTACCTTCCTAGGGTTACTGTTAGGCTTAGGCCTAGGACTTTTAAAACCAGGAAGCCCTGGGCTCCAGGCACACTGCAGCTGCGAAAGGCATCTCAAGGGGAGCGCAAAAGTGACGCAACTTGGCTGCCACCACTGATATTTCCATGAGACCATCCCGAACCATAGGTTGATTTTCCTTCCTAGGCTTAAGGTTTGAGTTACGCCTAGGGTAAGGGTCTATTAACCAGAAAGCCCTGAGTTCCAAGAACACAGCAGCTGCGAAGGACTAGCCAAGAAGAGCGCAAAAGTACCACAACATGCCTGCCTCCACAGCTTTTTCCTTGGGGACATGCCTAATTCCTGGCTGATTTGCCTTTCTCGTCTTAGGGTTGGGGTTCGGCCTAGGGCTAGGATTTTTAAAATCAGGAAGCCCTGAGTTCCAGGCACACTGCAGCTGTGAAAGGCATCCAAAAGGGAGTGCAGAAGTGCCACAACATGGCTGCTTTCACGGCTTGTTCCTTGGCAAGACGCCTAACACCAGGCTGACTTACCTTCCCAGGGTTACTATTAGGCTTAGGCCTAGGGCTAGGATTTTTAAAACTAGGAAGCCCTTAGCTCCAGGCACACTGCAGCTGTTCAAGGCATCCCAAGGGGAGTACAAAAGTGCAACAACATGGCAGCTTTCACAGCTTTTTCCTTGGCACCATCCCTATACCTAGGCTGATTTATCTGCCTAGGGTTAGGGTTAGGGTTCAGCCTAGGGCTTGGATTTCTTTAACCAGGAAGCCCTGAGTTCCAGGCTTACTTCATCTGCCAAAGGCATCCCAAAGGGAGTGCAGAAGTGCCACAACATGGCTGCTTTCATGGCTTTTCCCTTAGGAAGAACCCTAATACCCGGCTGATTTACCTTCCTAGGGTTACTGTTAGGCTTAGGCCTAGGACTTTTAAAACCAGGAAGCCCTGGGCTCCAGGCACACTGCAGCTGCAAAAGGCATCCCAAGGAGAGCGCAAAAGTGACGCAACTTGGCTGCCACCACTGATATTTCCATGAGACCATCCCGAACCATAGGCTGATTTTCCTTCCTAGGGTTAAGGTTTGAGTTACGCCTAGGGTAAGGGTTCTATTAACCAGAAAGCCCTGAGTTCCAAGAACACAGCAGCTGCGAAGGACTAGCCAAGAAGAGCGCAAAAGTACCACAACATGCCTGCCTCCACAGCTTTTTCCTTGGGGACATGCCTAATTCCTGGCTGATTTGCCTTTCTCGTCTTAGGGTTGGGGTTCGGCCTAGGGCTAGGATTTTTAAAAGCAGGAAGCCCTGAGTTCCAGGCACACTGGAGCTGTGAAAGGCATCCAAAAGGGAGTGCAAAAGTGCCACAACATGGCTGCTTTCACGGCTTTTTCCTTGGCAAGAAGCCTAACATCAGGCTGATTTACTTTCCCAGGGTTACTGTTAGGCTTAGGCCTAGGGCTAGGATTTTTGAAACTAGGAAGCCCTTAGCTCCAGGCACACTGCAGCTGTTCAAGGCATCCCAAGGGGAGTACAAAAGTGCAACAACATGGCAGCTTTCACAGCTTTTTCCTTGGCACCATCCCTATACCTAGGCTGATTTATCTGCCTAGGGTTAGGGTTAGGGTTCAGCCTAGGGCTTGGATTTCTTTAACCAGGAAGCCCTGAGTTCCAGGCTTACTTCATCTGCCAAAGGCATCCCAAAGGGAGTGCAGAAGTGCCACAACATGGCTGCTTTCACGGCTTTTTCCTTGGCAAGAAGCCTAACATCAGGCTGATTTACTTTCCCAGGGTTACTGTTAGGCTTAGGCCTAGGGCTAGGATTTTTGAAACTAGGAAGCCCTTAGCTCCAGGCACACTGCAGCTGTTCAAGGCATCCCAAGGGGAGTACAAAAGTGCAACAACATGGCAGCTTTCACAGCTTTTTCCTTGGCACCATCCCTATACCTAGGCTGATTTATCTGCCTAGGGTTAGGGTTAGGGTTCAGCCTAGGGCTTGAATTTTTTTTACCAGGAAGCCCTGAGTTCCAGGCTTACTTCATCTGCCAAAGGCATCCCAAAGGGAGTGCAGAAGTGCCACAACATGGCTGCTTTCACGGCTTTTCCCTTAGGAAGAACCCTAATACCCGGCTGATTTACCTTCCTAGGGTTACTGTTAGGCTTAGGCCTAGGACTTTTAAAACCAGGAAGCCCTGGGCTCCAGGCACACTGCAGCTGTGAAAGGCAGGCATCCCAAGGGGAGCGCAAAAGTGACGCAACTTGGCTGCCACCACTGATATTTCCATGAGACCATCCCGAACCATAGGCTGATTTTCCTTCCTAGGGTTAAGGTTTGAGTTACGCCTAGGGTAAGGGTTCTATTAACCAGAAAGCCCTGAGTTCCAAGAACACAGCAGCTGCGAAGGACTAGCCAAGAAGAGCGCAAAAGTACCACAACATGCCTGCCTCCACAGCTTTTTCCTTGGGGACATGCCTAATTCCTGGCTGATTTGCCTTTCTCGTCTTAGGGTTGGGGTTCGGCCTAGGGCTAGGATTTTTAAAATCAGGAAGCCCTGAGTTCCAGGCACACTGCAGCTGTGAAAGGCATCCAAAAGGGAGTGCAAAAGTGCCACAACATGGCTGCTTTCACGGCTTTTTCCTTGGCAAGAAGCCTAACACCAGGCTGACATACTTTCCCAGGGTTACTGTTAGGCTTAGGCCTAGGGCTAGGATTTTTGAAACTAGGAAGCCCTGGGCTCCAGGCACACTGCAGCTGTTCAAGGCATCCCAAGGGGAGTACAAAAGTGCAACAACATGGCAGCTTTCACAGCTTTTTCCTTGGCACCATCCCTATACCTAGGCTGATTTATCTGCCTAGGGTTAGGGTTAGGGTTCAGCCTAGGGCTTGGATTTCTTTAACCAGGAAGCCCTGAGTTCCAGGCTTACTTCATCTGCCAAAGGCATCCCAAAGGGAGTGCAGAAGTGCCACAACATGGCTGCTTTCACGGCTTTTTCCTTGGCAAGAAGCCTAACACCAGGCTGACATACTTTCCCAGGGTTACTGTTAGGCTTAGGCCTAGGGCTAGGATTTTTGAAACTAGGAAGCCCTTAGCTCCAGGCACACTGCAGCTGTTCAAGGCATCCCAAGGGGAGTACAAAAGTGCAACAACATGGCAGCTTTCACAGCTTTTCCTTGGCACCATCCCTATACCTAGGCTGATTTATCTGCCTAGGGTTAGGGTTAGGGTTCAGCCTAGGGCTTGGATTTCTTTAACCAGGAAGCCCTGAGTTCCAGGCTTACTTCATCTGCCAAAGGCATCCCAAAGGGAGTGCAGAAGTGCCACAACATGGCTGCTTTCACGGCTTTTCCCTTAGGAAGAACCCTAATACCCGGCTGATTTACCTTCCTAGGGTTACTGTTAGGCTTAGGCCTAGGACTTTTAAAACCAGGAAGCCCTGGGCTCCAGGCACACTGCAGCTGCAAAAGGCATCCCAAGGGGAGCGCAAAAGTGACGCAACTTGGCTGCCACCACTGATATTTCCATGAGACCATCCCGAACCATAGGCTGATTTTCCTTCCTAGGGTTAAGGTTTGAGTTACGCCTAGGGTAAGGGTTCTATTAACCAGAAAGCCCTGAGTTCCAAGAACACAGCAGCTGCGAAGGACTAGCCAAGAAGAGCGCAAAAGTACCACAACATGCCTGCCTCCACAGCTTTTTCCTTGGGGACATGCCTAATTCCTGGCTGATTTGCCTTTCTCGTCTTAGGGTTGGGGTTCGGCCTAGGGCTAGGATTTTTAAAAGCAGGAAGCCCTGAGTTCCAGGCACACTGGAGCTGTGAAAGGCATCCAAAAGGGAGTGCAAAAGTGCCACAACATGGCTGCTTTCACGGCTTTTTCCTTGGCAAGAAGCCTAACACCAGGCTGATTTGCCTTCCCAGGGTTACTGTTAGGCTTAGGCCTAGGGCTAGGATTTTTAAAACTAGGAAGCCCTTAGCTCCAGGCACACTGCAGCTGTTCAAGGCATCCCAAGGGGAGTACAAAAGTGCAACAACATGGCAGCTTTCACAGCTTTTTCCTTGGCACCATCCCTATACCTAGGCTGATTTATCTGCCTAGGGTTAGGGTTAGGGTTCAGCCTAGGGCTTGGATTTCTTTAACCAGGAAGCCCTGAGTTCCAGGCTTACTTCATCTGCCAAAGGCATCCCAAAGGGAGTGCAGAAGTGCCACAACATGGCTGCTTTCACGGCTTTTTCCTTGGCAAGAAGCCTAACATCAGGCTGATTTACTTTCCCAGGGTTACTGTTAGGCTTAGGCCTAGGGCTAGGATTTTTGAAACTAGGAAGCCCTTAGCTCCAGGCACACTGCAGCTGTTCAAGGCATCCCAAGGGGAGTACAATAGTGCAACAACATGGCAGCTTTCACAGCTTTTTCCTTGGCACCATCCCTATACCTGGGCTGATTTATCTGCCTAGGGTTAGGGTTAGGGTTCAGCCTAGGGCTTGAATTTTTTTTACCAGGAAGCCCTGAGTTCCAGGCTTACTTCATCTGCCAAAGGCATCCCAAAGGGAGTGCAGAAGTGCCACAACATGGCTGCTTTCACGGCTTTTCCCTTAGAAAGAACCCTAATACCCGGCTGATTTACCTTCCTAGGGTTACTGTTAGGCTTAGGCCTAGGACTTTTAAAACCAGGAAGCCCTGGGCTCCAGGCACACTGCAGCTGCGAAAGGCATCTCAAGGGGAGCGCAAAAGTGACGCAACTTGGCTGCCACCACTGATATTTCCATGAGACCATCCCGAACCATAGGTTGATTTTCCTTCCTAGGCTTAAGGTTTGAGTTACGCCTAGGGTAAGGGTCTATTAACCAGAAAGCCCTGAGTTCCAAGAACACAGCAGCTGCGAAGGACTAGCCAAGAAGAGCGCAAAAGTACCACAACATGCCTGCCTCCACAGCTTTTTCCTTGGGGACATGCCTAATTCCTGGCTGATTTGCCTTTCTCGTCTTAGGGTTGGGGTTCGGCCTAGGGCTAGGATTTTTAAAATCAGGAAGCCCTGAGTTCCAGGCACACTGCAGCTGTGAAAGGCATCCAAAAGGGAGTGCAGAAGTGCCACAACATGGCTGCTTTC
Source organism: Ammospiza caudacuta (assembly GCF_027887145.1). NCBI lineage: Eukaryota > Metazoa > Chordata > Aves > Passeriformes > Passerellidae > Ammospiza > Ammospiza caudacuta. The sequence goes on from NW_026682976.1 coordinate 70,985, forward strand.
ACGGCTTGTTCCTTGGCAAGACGCCTAACACCAGGCTGACTTACCTTCCCAGGGTTACTATTAGGCTTAGGCCTAGGGCTAGGATTTTTAAAACTAGGAAGCCCTTAGCTCCAGGCACACTGCAGCTGTTCAAGGCATCCCAAGGGGAGTACAAAAGTGCAACAACATGGCAGCTTTCACAGCTTTTTCCTTGGCACCATCCCTATACCTAGGCTGATTTATCTGCCTAGGGTTAGGGTTAGGGTTCAGCCTAGGGCTTGGATTTCTTTAACCAGGAAGCCCTGAGTTCCAGGCTTACTTCATCTGCCAAAGGCATCCCAAAGGGAGTGCAGAAGTGCCACAACATGGCTGCTTTCATGGCTTTTCCCTTAGGAAGAACCCTAATACCCGGCTGATTTACCTTCCTAGGGTTACTGTTAGGCTTAGGCCTAGGACTTTTAAAACCAGGAAGCCCTGGGCTCCAGGCACACTGCAGCTGCAAAAGGCATCCCAAGGAGAGCGCAAAAGTGACGCAACTTGGCTGCCACCACTGATATTTCCATGAGACCATCCCGAACCATAGGCTGATTTTCCTTCCTAGGGTTAAGGTTTGAGTTACGCCTAGGGTAAGGGTTCTATTAACCAGAAAGCCCTGAGTTCCAAGAACACAGCAGCTGCGAAGGACTAGCCAAGAAGAGCGCAAAAGTACCACAACATGCCTGCCTCCACAGCTTTTTCCTTGGGGACATGCCTAATTCCTGGCTGATTTGCCTTTCTCGTCTTAGGGTTGGGGTTCGGCCTAGGGCTAGGATTTTTAAAAGCAGGAAGCCCTGAGTTCCAGGCACACTGGAGCTGTGAAAGGCATCCAAAAGGGAGTGCAAAAGTGCCACAACATGGCTGCTTTCACGGCTTTTTCCTTGGCAAGAAGCCTAACATCAGGCTGATTTACTTTCCCAGGGTTACTGTTAGGCTTAGGCCTAGGGCTAGGATTTTTGAAACTAGGAAGCCCTTAGCTCCAGGCACACTGCAGCTGTTCAAGGCATCCCAAGGGGAGTACAAAAGTGCAACAACATGGCAGCTTTCACAGCTTTTTCCTTGGCACCATCCCTATACCTAGGCTGATTTATCTGCCTAGGGTTAGGGTTAGGGTTCAGCCTAGGGCTTGGATTTCTTTAACCAGGAAGCCCTGAGTTCCAGGCTTACTTCATCTGCCAAAGGCATCCCAAAGGGAGTGCAGAAGTGCCACAACATGGCTGCTTTCACGGCTTTTTCCTTGGCAAGAAGCCTAACATCAGGCTGATTTACTTTCCCAGGGTTACTGTTAGGCTTAGGCCTAGGGCTAGGATTTTTGAAACTAGGAAGCCCTTAGCTCCAGGCACACTGCAGCTGTTCAAGGCATCCCAAGGGGAGTACAAAAGTGCAACAACATGGCAGCTTTCACAGCTTTTTCCTTGGCACCATCCCTATACCTAGGCTGATTTATCTGCCTAGGGTTAGGGTTAGGGTTCAGCCTAGGGCTTGAATTTTTTTTACCAGGAAGCCCTGAGTTCCAGGCTTACTTCATCTGCCAAAGGCATCCCAAAGGGAGTGCAGAAGTGCCACAACATGGCTGCTTTCACGGCTTTTCCCTTAGGAAGAACCCTAATACCCGGCTGATTTACCTTCCTAGGGTTACTGTTAGGCTTAGGCCTAGGACTTTTAAAACCAGGAAGCCCTGGGCTCCAGGCACACTGCAGCTGCGAAAGGCATCCCAAGGGGAGCGCAAAAGTGACGCAACTTGGCTGCCACCACTGATATTTCCATGAGACCATCCCGAACCATAGGCTGATTTTCCTTCCTAGGGTTAAGGTTTGAGTTACGCCTAGGGTAAGGGTTCTATTAACCAGAAAGCCCTGAGTTCCAAGAACACAGCAGCTGCGAAGGACTAGCCAAGAAGAGCGCAAAAGTACCACAACATGCCTGCCTCCACAGCTTTTTCCTTGGGGACATGCCTAATTCCTGGCTGATTTGCCTTTCTCGTCTTAGGGTTGGGGTTCGGCCTAGGGCTAGGATTTTTAAAAGCAGGAAGCCCTGAGTTCCAGGCACACTGGAGCTGTGAAAGGCATCCAAAAGGGAGTGCAGAAGTGCCACAACATGGCTGCTTTCACGGCTTGTTCCTTGGCAAGACGCCTAACACCAGGCTGACTTACCTTCCCAGGGTTACTATTAGGCTTAGGCCTAGGGCTAGGATTTTTAAAACTAGGAAGCCCTTAGCTCCAGGCACACTGCAGCTGTTCAAGGCATCCCAAGGGGAGTACAAAAGTGCAACAACATGGCAGCTTTCACAGCTTTTTCCTTGGCACCATCCCTATACCTAGGCTGATTTATCTGCCTAGGGTTAGGGTTAGGGTTCAGCCTAGGGCTTGAATTTCTTTAACCAGGAAGCCCTGAGTTCCAGGCTTACTTCATCTGCCAAAGGCATCCCAAAGGGAGTGCAGAAGTGCCACAACATGGCTGCTTTCACGGCTTTTCCCTTAGGAAGAACCCTAATACCCGGCTGATTTACCTTCCTAGGGTTACTGTTAGGCTTAGGCCTAGGACTTTTAAAACCAGGAAGCCCTGGGCTCCAGGCACACTGCAGCTGCAAAAGGCATCCCAAGGGGAGCGCAAAAGTGACGCAACTTGGCTGCCACCACTGATATTTCCATGAGACCATCCCGAACCATAGGTTGATTTTCCTTCCTAGGGTTAAGGTTTGAGTTACGCCTAGGGTAAGGGTCTATTAACCAGAAAGCCCTGAGTTCCAAGAACACAGCAGCTGCGAAGGACTAGCCAAGAAGAGCGCAAAAGTACCACAACATGCCTGCCTCCACAGCTTTTTCCTTGGGGACATGCCTAATTCCTGGCTGATTTGCCTTTCTCGTCTTAGGGTTGGGGTTCGGCCTAGGGCTAGGATTTTTAAAATCAGGAAGCCCTGAGTTCCAGGCACACTGGAGCTGTGAAAGGCATCCAAAAGGGAGTGCAAAAGTGCCACAACATGGCTGCTTTCACGGCTTTTTCCTTGGCAAGAAGCCTAACACCAGGCTGATTTGCCTTCCCAGGGTTACTGTTAGGCTTAGGCCTAGGGCTAGGATTTTTAAAACTAGGAAGCCCTGGGCTCCAGGCACACTGCAGCTGTTCAAGGCATCCCAAGGGGAGTACAAAAGTGCAACAACATGGCAGCTTTCACAGCTTTTTCCTTGGCACCATCCCTATACCTAGGCTGATTTATCTGCCTAGGGTTAGGGTTAGGGTTCAGCCTAGGGCTTGGATTTCTTTAACCAGGAAGCCCTGAGTTCCAGGCTTACTTCATCTGCCAAAGGCATCCCAAAGGGAGTGCAGAAGTGCCACAACATGGCTGCTTTCACGGCTTTTTCCTTGGCAAGAAGCCTAACATCAGGCTGATTTACTTTCCCAGGGTTACTGTTAGGCTTAGGCCTAGGGCTAGGATTTTTGAAACTAGGAAGCCCTTAGCTCCAGGCACACTGCAGCTGTTCAAGGCATCCCAAGGGGAGTACAAAAGTGCAACAACATGGCAGCTTTCACAGCTTTTTCCTTGGCACCATCCCTATACCTGGGCTGATTTATCTGCCTAGGGTTAGGGTTAGGGTTCAGCCTAGGGCTTGAATTTTTTTTACCAGGAAGCCCTGAGTTCCAGGCTTACTTCATCTGCCAAAGGCATCCCAAAGGGAGTGCAGAAGTGCCACAACATGGCTGCTTTCACGGCTTTTCCCTTAGGAAGAACCCTAATACCCGGCTGATTTACCTTCCTAGGGTTACTGTTAGGCTTAGGCCTAGGACTTTTAAAACCAGGAAGCCCTGGGCTCCAGGCACACTGCAGCTGCGAAAGGCATCCCAAGGGGAGCGCAAAAGTGACGCAACTTGGCTGCCACCACTGATATTTCCATGAGACCATCCCGAACCATAGGCTGATTTTCCTTCCTAGGGTTAAGGTTTGAGTTACGCCTAGGGTAAGGGTTCTATTAACCAGCAAGCCCTGACTTCCAAGAACACAGCAGCTGCGAAGGACTAGCCAAGAAGAGCGCAAAAGTACCACAACATGCCTGCCTCCACAGCTTTTTCCTTGGGGACATGCCTAATTCCTGGCTGATTTGCCTTTCTCGTCATAGGGTTGGGGTTCGGCCTAGGGCTAGGATTTTTAAAAGCAGGAAGCCCTGAGTTCCAGGCACACTGGAGCTGTGAAAGGCATCCAAAAGGGAGTGCAGAAGTGCCACAACATGGCTGCTTTCACGGCTTGTTCCTTGGCAAGACGCCTAACACCAGGCTGACTTACCTTCCCAGGGTTACTATTAGGCTTAGGCCTAGGGCTAGGATTTTTAAAACTAGGAAGCCCTTAGCTCCAGGCACACTGCAGCTGTTCAAGGCATCCCAAGGGGAGTACAAAAGTGCAACAACATGGCAGCTTTCACAGCTTTTTCCTTGGCACCATCCCTATACCTAGGCTGATTTATCTGCCTAGGGTTAGGGTTAGGGTTCAGCCTAGGGCTTGAATTTCTTTAACCAGGAAGCCCTGAGTTCCAGGCTTACTTCATCTGCCAAAGGCATCCCAAAGGGAGTGCAGAAGTGCCACAACATGGCTGCTTTCACGGCTTTTCCCTTAGGAAGAACCCTAATACCCGGCTGATTTACCTTCCTAGGGTTACTGTTAGGCTTAGGCCTAGGACTTTTAAAACCAGGAAGCCCTGGGCTCCAGGCACACTGCAGCTGCAAAAGGCATCCCAAGGGGAGCGCAAAAGTGACGCAACTTGGCTGCCACCACTGATATTTCCATGAGACCATCCCGAACCATAGGTTGATTTTCCTTCCTAGGGTTAAGGTTTGAGTTACGCCTAGGGTAAGGGTCTATTAACCAGAAAGCCCTGAGTTCCAAGAACACAGCAGCTGCGAAGGACTAGCCAAGAAGAGCGCAAAAGTACAACAACATGCCTGCCTCCACAGCTTTTTCCTTGGGGACATGCCTAATTCCTGGCTGATTTGCCTTTCTCGTCTTAGGGTTGGGGTTCGGCCTAGGGCTAGGATTTTTAAAAGCAGGAAGCCCTGAGTTCCAGGCACACTGGAGCTGTGAAAGGCATCCAAAAGGGAGTGCAAAAGTGCCACAACATGGCTGCTTTCACGGCTTTTTCCTTGGCAAGAAGCCTAACATCAGGCTGATTTACCTTCCCTGGGTTACTGTTAGGCTTAGGCCTAGGGCTAGGATTTTTGAAACTAGGAAGCCCTTAGCTCCAGGCACACTGCAGCTGTTCAAGGCATCCCAAGGGGAGTACAAAAGTGCAACAACATGGCAGCTTTCACAGCTTTTTCCTTGGCAAGAAGCCTAACACCAGGCTGATTTACTTTCCCGGGGTTACTGTTAGGCTTAGGCCTAGGGCTAGGATTTTTGAAACTAGGAGGCCCTTAGCTCCAGGCACACTGCAGCTGTTCAAGGCATCCCAAGGGGAGTACAAAAGTGCAACAACATGGCAGCTTTCACAGCTTTTTCCTTGGCAAGAAGCCTAACACCAGGCTGATTTACTTTCCCAGGGTTACTGTTAGGCTTAGGCCTAGGGCTAGGATTTTTGAAACTAGGAAGCCCTTAGCTCCAGGCACACTGCAGCTTTTCAAGGCATCCCAAGGGGAGTACAAAAGTGCAACAACATGGCAGCTTTCACAGCTTTTTCCTTGGCACCATCCCTATACCTAGGCTGATTTATCTGCCTAGGGTTAGGGTTAGGGTTCAGCCTAGGGCTTGGATTTCTTTAACCAGGAAGCCCTGAGTTCCAGGCTTACTTCATCTGCCAAATGCATCCCAAAGGGAGTGCAGAAGTGCCACAACATGGCTGCTTTCACAGCTTTTTCCTTGGCAAGAAGCCTAACATAAGGCTGATTTACCTTCCCAGGGTTACTGTTAGGCTTAGGCCTAGGGCTAGGATTTTTGAAACTAGGAAGCCCTTAGCTCCAGGCACACTGCAGCTGTTCAAGGCATCCCAAGGGGACTACAAAAGTGCAACAACATGGCTGCTTTCACGGCTTTTCCCTTAGGAAGAACCCTAATACCCGGCTGATTTACCTTCCTAGGGTTACTGTTAGGCTTAGGCCTAGGACTTTTAAAACCAGGAAGCCCTGGGCTCCAGGCACACTGCAGCTGCGAAAGGCATCCCAAGGGGAGCGCAAAAGTGACGCAACTTGGCTGCCACCACTGATATTTCCATGAGACCATCCCGAACCATAGGTTGATTTTCCTTCCTAGGGTTAAGGTTTGAGTTACGCCTAGGGTAAGGGTTCTATTAACCAGAAAGCCCTGAGTTCCAAGAACACAGCAGCTGCGAAGGACTAGCCAAGAAGAGCGCAAAAGTACCACAACATGCCTGCCTCCACAGCTTTTTCCTTGGGGACATGCCTAATTCCTGGCTGATTTGCCTTTCTCATCATAGGGTTGGGGTTCGGCCTAGGGCTAGGATTTTTAAAATCAGGAAGCCCTGAGTTCCAGGCACACTGGAGCTGTGAAAGGCATCCAAAAGGGAGTGCAAAAGTGCCACAACATGGCTGCTTTCATGGCTTTTTCCTTGGCAAGAAGCCTAACATCAGGCTGATTTACTTTCCCAGGGTTACTGTTAGGCTTAGGCCTAGGGCTAGGATTTTTGAAACTAGGAAGCCCTTAGCTCCAGGCACACTGCAGCTGTTCAAGGCATCCCAAGGGGAGTACAAAAGTGCAACAACATGGCAGCTTTCACAGCTTTTTCCTTGGCACCATCCCTATACCTAGGCTGATTTATCTGCCTAGGGTTAGGGTTAGGGTTCAGCCTAGGGCTTGGATTTCTTTAACCAGGAAGCCCTGAGTTCCAGGCTTACTTCATCTGCCAAAGGCATCCCAAAGGGAGTGCAGAAGTGCCACAACATGGCTGCTTTCACGGCTTTTCCCTTAGGAAGAACCCTAATACCCGGCTGATTTACCTTCCTAGGGTTACTGTTAGGCTTAGGCCTAGGACTTTTAAAACCAGGAAGCCCTGGGCTCCAGGCACACTGCAGCTGCGAAAGGCATCCAAAGGGGAGCGCAAAAGTGACGCAACTTGGCTGCCACCACTGATATTTCCATGAGACCATCCCGAACCATAGGCTGATTTTCCTTCCTAGGGTTAAGGTTTGAGTTACGCCTAGGGTAAGGGCTCTATTAACCAGAAAGCCCTGAGTTCCAAGAACACAGCAGCTGCGAAGGACTAGCCAAGAAGAGCGCAAAAGTACCACAACATGCCTGCCTCCACAGCTTTTTCCTTGGGGACATGCCTAATTCCTGGCTGATTTGCCTTTCTCGTCATAGGGTTGGGGTTCGGCCTAGGGCTAGGATTTTTAAAAGCAGGAAGCCCTGAGTTCCAGGCACACTGGAGCTGTGAAAGGCATCCAAAAGGGAGTGCAGAAGTGCCACAACATGGCTGCTTTCACGGCTTGTTCCTTGGCAAGACGCCTAACACCAGGCTGACTTACCTTCCCAGGGTTACTATTAGGCTTAGGCCTAGGGCTAGGATTTTTAAAACTAGGAAGCCCTTAGCTCCAGGCACACTGCAGCTGTTCAAGGCATCCCAAGGGGAGTACAAAAGTGCAACAACATGGCAGCTTTCACAGCTTTTTCCTTGGCACCATCCCTATACCTAGGCTGATTTATCTGCCTAGGGTTAGGGTTAGGGTTCAGCCTAGGGCTTGAATTTCTTTAACCAGGAAGCCCTGAGTTCCAGGCTTACTTCATCTGCCAAAGGCATCCCAAAGGGAGTGCAGAAGTGCCACAACATGGCTGCTTTCACGGCTTTTCCCTTAGGAAGAACCCTAATACCCGGCTGATTTACCTTCCTAGGGTTACTGTTAGGCTTAGGCCTAGGACTTTTAAAACCAGGAAGCCCTGGGCTCCAGGCACACTGCAGCTGCAAAAGGCATCCCAAGGGGAGCGCAAAAGTGACGCAACTTGGCTGCCACCACTGATATTTCCATGAGACCATCCCGAACCATAGGTTGATTTTCCTTCCTAGGGTTAAGGTTTGAGTTACGCCTAGGGTAAGGGTCTATTAACCAGAAAGCCCTGAGTTCCAAGAACACAGCAGCTGCGAAGGACTAGCCAAGAAGAGCGCAAAAGTACCACAACATGCCTGCCTCCACAGCTTTTTCCTTGGGGACATGCCTAATTCCTGGCTGATTTGCCTTTCTCGTCTTAGGGTTGCGGTTCGGCTTAGGGCCAGGATTTTTAAAAGCAGGAAGCCCTGAGTTCCAGGCACACTGCAGCTGTGAAAGGCATCCAAAAGGGAGTGCAAAAGTGCCACAACATGGCTGCTTTCACGGCTTTTTCCTTGGCAAGAAGCCTAACATCAGGCTGATTTACTTTCCCAGGGTTACTGTTAGGCTTAGGCCTAGGGCTAGGATTTTTGAAACTAGGAGGCCCTTAGCTCCAGGCACACTGCAGCTGTTCAAGGCATCCCAAGGGGAGTACAAAAGTGCAACAACATGGCAGCTTTCACAGCTTTTTCCTTGGCAAGAAGCCTAACACCAGGCTGATTTACTTTCCCAGGGTTACTGTTAGGCTTAGGCCTAGGGCTAGGATTTTTGAAACTAGGAAGCCCTTAGCTCCAGGCACACTGCAGCTGTTCAAGGCATCCCAAGGGGAGTACAAAAGTGCAACAACATGGCAGCTTTCACAGCTTTTTCCTTGGCACCATCCCTATACCTAGGCTGATTTATCTGCCTAGGGTTAGGGTTAGGGTTCAGCCTAGGGCTTGGATTTCTTTAACCAGGAAGCCCTGAGTTCCAGGCTTACTTCATCTGCCAAAGGCATCCCAAAGGGAGTGCAGAAGTGCCACAACATGGCTGCTTTCACGGCTTTTTCCTTGGCAAGAAGCCTAACATAAGGCTGATTTACCTTCCCAGGGTTACCGTTAGGCTTAGGCCTAGGGCTAGGATTTTTGAAACTAGGAAGCCCTTAGCTCCAGGCACACTGCAGCTGTTCAAGGCATCCCAAGGGGACTACAAAAGTGCAACAACATGGCTGCTTTCACGGCTTTTCCCTTAGGAAGAACCCTAATACCCGGCTGATTTACCTTCCTAGGGTTACTGTTAGGCTTAGGCCTAGGACTTTTAAAACCAGGAAGCCCTGGGCTCCAGGCACACTGCAGCTGTGAAAGGCATCCCAAGGGGAGCGCAAAAGTGACGCAACTTGGCTGCCACCACTGATATTTCCATGAGACCATCCCGAACCATAGGATGATTTTCCTTCCTAGGGTTAAGGTTTGAGTTACGCCTAGGGTAAGGGTTCTATTAACCAGAAAGCCCTGAGTTCCAAGAACACATCAGCTGCGAAGGACTAGCCAAGAAGAGCGCAAAAGTACCACAACATGCCTGCCTCCACAGCTTTTTCCTTGGGGACATGCCTAATTCCTGGCTGATTTGCCTTTCTCGTCTTAGGGTTGGGGTTCGGCCTAGGGCTAGGATTTTTAAAATCAGGAAGCCCTGAGTTCCAGGCACACTGGAGCTGTGAAAGGCATCCAAAAGGGAGTGCAAAAGTGCCACAACATGGCTGCTTTCACGGCTTTTTCCTTGGCAAGAAGCCTAACATCAGGCTGATTTACTTTCCCAGGGTTACTGTTAGGCTTAGGCCTAGGGCTAGGATTTTTGAAACTAGGAAGCCCTTAGCTCCAGGCACACTGCAGCTGTTCAAGGCATCCCAAGGGGAGTACAAAAGTGCAACAACATGGCAGCTTTCACAGCTTTTTCCTTGGCACCATCCCTATACCTAGGCTGATTTATCTGCCTAGGGTTAGGGTTAGGGTTCAGCCTAGGGCTTGGATTTCTTTAACCAGGAAGCCCTGAGTTCCAGGCTTACTTCATCTGCCAAAGGCATCCCAAAGGGAGTGCAGAAGTGCCACAACATGGCTGCTTTCACGGCTTTTTCCTTGGCAAGAAGCCTAACATCAGGCTGATTTACTTTCCCAGGGTTACTGTTAGGCTTAGGCCTAGGGCTAGGATTTTTGAAACTAGGAAGCCCTTAGCTCCAGGCACACTGCAGCTGTTCAAGGCATCCCAAGGGGAGTACAAAAGTGCAACAACATGGCAGCTTTCACAGCTTTTTCCTTGGCACCATCCCTATACCTGGGCTGATTTATCTGCCTAGGGTTAGGGTTAGGGTTCAGCCTAGGGCTTGAATTTTTTTTACCAGGAAGCCCTGAGTTCCAGGCTTACTTCATCTGCCAAAGGCATCCCAAAGGTAGTGCAGAAGTGCCACAACATGGCTGCTTTCACGGCTTTTCCCTTAGGAAGAACCCTAATACCCGGCTGATTTACCTTCCTAGGGTTACTGTTAGGCTTAGGCCTAGGACTTTTAAAACCAGGAAGCCCTGGGCTCCAGGCACACTGCAGCTGCGAAAGGCATCCCAAGGGCAGCGCAAAAGTGACGCAACTTGGCTGCCACCACTGATATTTCCATGAGACCATCCCGAACCATAGGTTGATTTTCCTTCCTAGGGTTAAGGTTTGAGTTACGCCTAGGGTAAGGGTTCTATTAACCAGAAAGCCCTGAGTTCCAAGAACACAGCAGCTGCGAAGGACTAGCCAAGAAGAGCGCAAAAGTACCACAACATGCCTGCCTCCACAGCTTTTTCCTTGGGGACATGCCTAATTCCTGGCTGATTTGCCTTTCTCATCATAGGGTTGGGGTTCGGCCTAGGGCTAGGATTTTTAAAAGCAGGAAGCCCTGAGTTCCAGGCACACTGGAGCTGTGAAAGGCATCCAAAAGGGATTGCAAAAGTGCCACAACATGGCTGCTTTCACGGCTTTTTCCTTGGCAAGACGCCTAACACCAGGCTGACTTACCTTCCCAGGGTTACTATTAGGCTTAAGCCTAGGGCTACGATTTTTAAAACTAGGAAGCCCTTAGCTCCAGGCACACTGCAGCTGTTCAAGGCATCCCAAGGGGAGTACAAAAGTGCAACAACATGGCAGCTTTCACAGCTTTTTCCTTGGCACCATCCCTATACCTAGGCTGATTTACCTGCCTAGGGTTAGGGTTAGGGTTCAGCCTAGGGCTTGAATTTCTTTAACCAGGAAGCCCTGAGTTCCAGGCTTACTTCATCTGCCAAAGGCATCCCAAAGGGAGTGCAGAAGTGCCACAACATGGCTGCTTTCACGGCTTTTCCCTTAGGAAGAACCCTAATACCCGGCTGATTTACCTTCCTAGGGTTACTGTTAGGCTTAGGCCTAGGACTTTTAAAACCAGGAAGCCCTGGGCTCCAGGCACACTGCAGCTGCAAAAGGCATCCCAAGGGGAGCGCAAAAGTGACGCAACTTGGCTGCCACCACTGATATTTCCATGAGACCATCCCGAACCATAGGTTGATTTTCCTTCCTAGGGTTAAGGTTTGAGTTACGCCTAGGGTAAGGGTCTATTAACCAGAAAGCCCTGAGTTCCAAGAACACAGCAGCTGCGAAGGACTAGCCAAGAAGAGCGCAAAAGTACCACAACATGCCTGCCTCCACAGCTTTTTCCTTGGGGACATGCCTAATTCCTGGCTGATTTGCCTTTCTCGTCTTAGGGTTGGGGTTCGGCCTAGGGCTAGGATTTTTAAAAGCAGGAAGCCCTGAGTTCCAGGCACACTGGAGCTGTGAAAGGCATCCAAAAGGGAGTGCAAAAGTGCCACAACATGGCTGCTTTCACGGCTTTTTCCTTGGCAAGAAGCCTAACACCAGGCTGACATACTTTCCCAGGGTTACTGTTAGGCTTAGGCCTAGGGCTAGGATTTTTGAAACTAGGAAGCCCTGGGCTCCAGGCACACTGCAGCTGTTCAAGGCATCCCAAGGGGAGTACAAAAGTGCAACAACATGGCAGCTTTCACAGCTTTTTCCTTGGCACCATCCCTATACCTAGGCTGATTTATCTGCCTAGGGTTAGGGTTAGGGTTCAGCCTAGGGCTTGGATTTCTTTAACCAGGAAGCCCTGAGTTCCAGGCTTACTTCATCTGCCAAAGGCATCCCAAAGGGAGTGCAGAAGTGCCACAACATGGCTGCTTTCACGGCTTTTCCCTTAGGAAGAACCCTAATACCCGGCTGATTTACCTTCCTAGGGTTACTGTTAGGCTTAGGCCTAGGACTTTTAAAACCAGGAAGCCCTGGGCTCCAGGCACACTGCAGCTGCGAAAGGCATCCCAAGGGGAGCGCAAAAGTGACGCAACTTGGCTGCCACCACTGATATTTCCATGAGACCATCCCGAACCATAGGCTGATTTTCCTTCCTAGGGTTAAGGTTTGAGTTACGCCTAGGGTAAGGGTTCTATTAACCAGCAAGCCCTGAGTTCCAAGAACACAGCAGCTGCGAAGGACTAGCCAAGAAGAGCGCAAAAGTACCACAACATGCCTGCCTCCACAGCTTTTTCCTTGGGGACATGCCTAATTCCTGGCTGATTTGCCTTTCTCGTCTTAGGGTTGGGGTTCGGCCTAGGGCTAGGATTTTTAAAATCAGGAAGCCCTGAGTTCCAGGCACACTGGAGCTGTGAAAGGCATCCAAAAGGGAGTGCAAAAGTGCCACAACATGGCTGCTTTCACGGCTTTTTCCTTGGCAAGAAGCCTAACATCAGGCTGATTTACTTTCCCAGGGTTACTGTTAGGCTTAGGCCTAGGGCTAGGATTTTTGAAACTAGGAAGCCCTTAGCTCCAGGCACACTGCAGCTGTTCAAGGCATCCCAAGGGGAGTACAAAAGTGCAACAACATGGCAGCTTTCACAGCTTTTTCCTTGGCACCATCCCTATACCTAGGCTGATTTATCTGCCTAGGGTTAGGGTTAGGGTTCAGCCTAGGGCTTGGATTTCTTTAACCAGGAAGCCCTGAGTTCCAGGCTTACTTCATCTGCCAAAGGCATCCCAAAGGGAGTGCAGAAGTGCCACAACATGGCTGCTTTCACGGCTTTTTCCTTGGCAAGAAGCCTAACATCAGGCTGATTTACTTTCCCAGGGTTACTGTTAGGCTTAGGCCTAGGGCTAGGATTTTTGAAACTAGGAAGCCCTTAGCTCCAGGCACACTGCAGCTGTTCAAGGCATCCCAAGGGGAGTACCAAAGTGCAACAACATGGCAGCTTTCACAGCTTTTTCCTTGGCACCATCCCTATACCTAGGCTGATTTAACTGCCTAGGGTTAGGGTTAGGGTTCAGCCTAGGGCTTGAATTTCTTTAACCAGGAAGCCCTGAGTTCCAGGCTTACTTCATCTGCCAAAGGCATCCCAAAGGGAGTGCAGAAGTGCCACAACATGGCTGCTTTCACGGCTTTTCCCTTAGGAAGAACCCTAATACCCGGCTGATTTACCTTCCTAGGGTTACTGTTAGGCTTAGGCCTAGGACTTTTAAAACCAGGAAGCCCTGGGCTCCAGGCACACTGCAGCTGCGAAAGGCATCCCAAGGGGAGCGCAAAAGTGACGCAACTTGGCTGCCACCACTGATATTTCCATGAGACCATCCCGAACCATAGGCTGATTTTCCTTCCTAGGGTTAAGGTTTGAGTTACGCCTAGGGTAAGGGTTCTATTAACCAGAAAGCCCTGAGTTCCAAGAACACAGCAGCTGCGAAGGACTAGCCAAGAAGAGCGCAAAAGTACCACAACATGCCTGCCTCCACAGCTTTTTCCTTGGGGACATGCCTAATTCCTGGCTGATTTGCCTTTCTCGTCTTAGGGTTGGGGTTCGGCCTAGGGCTAGGATTTTTAAAAGCAGGAAGCCCTGAGTTCCAGGCACACTGGAGCTGTGAAAGGCATCCAAAAGGGAGTGCAAAAGTGCCACAACATGGCTGCTTTCACGGCTTTTTCCTTGGCAAGAAGCCTAACATCAGGCTGATTTACTTTCCCAGGCTTACTGTTAGGCTTAGGCCTAGGGCTAGGATTTTTGAAACTAGGAAGCCCTGGGCTCCAGGCACACTGCAGCTGTTCAAGGCATCCCAAGGGGAGTACAAAAGTGCAACAACATGGCAGCTTTCACAGCTTTTTCCTTGGCACTATCCCTATACCTAGGCTGATTTATCTGCCTAGGGTTAGGGTTAGGGTTCAGCCTAGGGCTTGGATTTCTTTAACCAGGAAGCCCTGAGTTCCAGGCTTACTTCATCTGCCAAAGGCATCCCAAAGGGAGTGCAGAAGTGCCACAACATGGCTGCTTTCACGGCTTTTTCCTTGGCAAGAAGCCTAACATCAGGCTGATTTACTTTCCCAGGGTTACTGTTAGGCTTAGGCCTAGGGCTAGGATTTTTGAAACTAGGAAGCCCTTAGCTCCAGGCACACTGCAGCTGTTCAAGGCATCCCAAGGGGAGTACAATAGTGCAACAACATGGCAGCTTTCACAGCTTTTTCCTTGGCACCATCCCTATACCTAGGCTGATTTATCTGCCTAGGGTTAGGGTTAGGGTTCAGCCTAGGGCTTGGATTTCTTTAACCAGGAAGCCCTGAGTTCCAGGCTTACTTCATCTGCCAAAGGCATCCCAAAGGGAGTGCAGAAGTGCCACAACATGGCTGCTTTCACGGCTTTTCCCTTAGAAAGAACCCTAATACCCGGCTGATTTACCTTCCTAGGGTTACTGTTAGGCTTAGGCCTAGGACTTTTAAAACCAGGAAGCCCTGGGCTCCAGGCACACTGCAGCTGCGAAAGGCATCTCAAGGGGAGCGCAAAAGTGACGCAACTTGGCTGCCACCACTGATATTTCCATGAGACCATCCCGAACCATAGGTTGATTTTCCTTCCTAGGCTTAAGGTTTGAGTTACGCCTAGGGTAAGGGTTCTATTAACCAGAAAGCCCTGAGTTCCAAGAACACAGCAGCTGCGAAGGACTAGCCAAGAAGAGCGCAAAAGTACCACAACATGCCTGCCTCCACAGCTTTTTCCTTGGGGACATGCCTAATTCCTGGCTGATTTGCCTTTCTCGTCTTAGGGTTGCGGTTCGGCCTAGGGCTAGGATTTTTAAAATCAGGAAGCCCTGAGTTCCAGGCACACTGGAGCTGTGAAAGGCATCCAAAAGGGAGTGCAAAAGTGCCACAACATGGCTGCTTTCACGGCTTTTTCCTTGGCAAGAAGCCTAACACCAGGCTGACATACTTTCCCAGGGTTACTGTTAGGCTTAGGCCTAGGGCTAGGATTTTTGAAACTAGGAAGCCCTGGGCTCCAGGCACACTGCAGCTGTTCAAGGCATCCCAAGGGGAGTACAAAAGTGCAACAACATGGCAGCTTTCACAGCTTTTTCCTTGGCACCATCCCTATACCTAGGCTGATTTATCTGCCTAGGGTTAGGGTTAGGGTTCAGCCTAGGGCTTGGATTTCTTTAACCAGGAAGCCCTGAGTTCCAGGCTTACTTCATCTGCCAAAGGCATCCCAAAGGGAGTGCAGAAGTGCCACAACATGGCTGCTTTCACGGCTTTTCCCTTAGGAAGAACCCTAATACCCGGCTGATTTACCTTCCTAGGGTTACTGTTAGGCTTAGGCCTAGGACTTTTAAAACCAGGAAGCCCTGGGCTCCAGGCACACTGCAGCTGCAAAAGGCATCCCAAGGGGAGCGCAAAAGTGACGCAACTTGGCTGCCACCACTGATATTTCCATGAGACCATCCCGAACCATAGGTTGATTTTCCTTCCTAGGGTTAAGGTTTGAGTTACGCCTAGGGTAAGGGTTCTATTAACCAGAAAGCCCTGAGTTCCAAGAACACAGCAGCTGCGAAGGACTAGCCAAGAAGAGCGCAAAAGTACCACAACATGCCTGCCTCCACAGCTTTTTCCTTGGGGACATGCCTAATTCCTGGCTGATTTGCCTTTCTCGTCTTAGGGTTGGGGTTCGGCCTAGGGCTAGGATTTTTAAAAGCAGGAAGCCCTGAGTTCCAGGCACACTGGAGCTGTGAAAGGCATCCAAAAGGGAGTGCAAAAGTGCCACAACATGGCTGTTTCACGGCTTTTTCCTTGGCAAGAAGCCTAAAATCAGGCTGATTTACTTTCCCAGGGTTACTGTTAGGCTTAGGCCTAGGGCTAGGATTTTTGAAACTAGGAAGCCCTTAGCTCCAGGCACACTGCAGCTGTTCAAGGCATCCCAAGGGGAGTACAAAAGTGCAACAACATGGCAGCTTTCACAGCTTTTTCCTTGGCACCATCCCTATACCTAGGCTGATTTATCTGCCTAGGGTTAGGGTTAGGGTTCAGCCTAGGGCTTGGATTTCTTTAACCAGGAAGCCCTGAGTTCCAGGCTTACTTCATCTGCCAAAGGCATCCCAAAGGGAGTGCAGAAGTGCCACAACATGGCTGCTTTCACGGCTTTTTCCTTGGCAAGAAGCCTAACACCAGGCTGACATACTTTCCCAGTGTTACTGTTAGGCTTAGGCCTAGGGCTAGGATTTTTGAAACTAGGAAGCCCTTAGCTCCAGGCACACTGCAGCTGTTCAAGGCATCCCAAGGGGAGTACAAAAGTGCAACAACATGGCAGCTTTCACAGCTTTTCCTTGGCACCATCCCTATACCTAGGCTGATTTATCTGCCTAGGGTTAGGGTTAGGGTTCAGCCTAGGGCTTGGATTTCTTTAACCAGGAAGCCCTGAGTTCCAGGCTTACTTCATCTGCCAAAGGCATCCCAAAGGGAGTGCAGAAGTGCCACAACATGGCTGCTTTCACGGCTTTTCCCTTAGGAAGAACCCTAATACCCGGCTGATTTACCTTCCTAGGGTTACTGTTAGGCTTAGGCCTAGGACTTTTAAAACCAGGAAGCCCTGGGCTCCAGGCACACTGCAGCTGCAAAAGGCATCCCAAGGGGAGCGCAAAAGTGACGCAACTTGGCTGCCACCACTGATATTTCCATGAGACCATCCCGAACCATAGGTTGATTTTCCTTCCTAGGGTTAAGGTTTGAGTTACGCCTAGGGTAAGGGTTCTATTAACCAGAAAGCCCTGAGTTCCAAGAACACAGCAGCTGCGAAGGACTAGCCAAGAAGAGCGCAAAAGTACCACAACATGCCTGCCTCCACAGCATTTTCCTTGGGGACATGCCTAATTCCTGGCTGATTTGCCTTTCTCGTCTTAGGGTTGGGGTTCGGCCTAGGGCTAGGATTTTTAAAATCAGGAAGCCCTGAGTTCCAGGCACACTGGAGCTGTGAAAGGCATCCAAAAGGGAGTGCAAAAGTGCCACAACATGGCTGCTTTCACGGCTTTTTCCTTGGCAAGAAGCCTAACACCAGGCTGATTTGCCTTCCCAGGGTTACTGTTAGGCTTAGGCCTAGGGCTAGGATTTTTAAAACTAGGAAGCCCTGGGCTCCAGGCACACTGCAGCTGTTCAAGGCATCCCAAGGGGAGTACAAAAGTGCAACAACATGGCAGCTTTCACAGCTTTTTCCTTGGCACCATCCCTATACCTAGGCTGATTTATCTGCCTAGGGTTAGGGTTAGGGTTCAGCCTAGGGCTTGGATTTCTTTAACCAGGAAGCCCTGAGTTCCAGGCTTACTTCATCTGCCAAAGGCATCCCAAAGGGAGTGCAGAAGTGCCACAACATGGCTGCTTTCACGGCTTTTTCCTTGGCAAGAAGCCTAACATCAGGCTGATTTACTTTCCCAGGGTTACTGTTAGGCTTAGGCCTAGGGCTAGGATTTTTGAAACTAGGAAGCCCTTAGCTCCAGGCACACTGCAGCTGTTCAAGGCATCCCAAGGGGAGTACAATAGTGCAACAACATGGCAGCTTTCACAGCTTTTTCCTTGGCACCATCCCTATACCTGGGCTGATTTATCTGCCTAGGGTTAGGGTTAGGGTTCAGCCTAGGGCTTGAATTTTTTTAACCAGGAAGCCCTGAGTTCCAGGCTTACTTCATCTGCCAAAGGCATCCCAAAGGGAGTGCAGAAGTGCCACAACATGGCTGCTTTCACGGCTTTTCCCTTAGAAAGAACCCTAATACCCGGCTGATTTACCTTCCTAGGGTTACTGTTAGGCTTAGGCCTAGGACTTTTAAAACCAGGAAGCCCTGGGCTCCAGGCACACTGCAGCTGCGAAAGGCATCTCAAGGGGAGCACAAAAGTGACGCAACTTGGCTGCCACCACTGATATTTCCATGAGACCATCCCGAACCATAGGTTGATTTTCCTTCCTAGGCTTAAGGTTTGAGTTACGCCTAGGGTAAGGGTCTATTAACCAGAAAGCCCTGAGTTCCAAGAACACAGCAGCTGCGAAGGACTAGCCAAGAAGAGCGCAAAAGTACCACAACATGCCTGCCTCCACAGCTTTTTCCTTGGGGACATGCCTAATTCCTGGCTGATTTGCCTTTCTCGTCTTAGGGTTGGGGTTCGGCCTAGGGCTAGGATTTTTAAAAGCAGGAAGCCCTGAGTTCCAGGCACACTGCAGCTGTGAAAGGCATCCAAAAGGGAGTGCAAAAGTGCCACAACATGGCTGCTTTCACGGCTTTTTCCTTGGCAAGAAGTAACACCAGGCTGACATACTTTCCCAGGGTTACTGTTAGGCTTAGGCCTAGGGCTAGGATTTTTGAAACTAGGAAGCCCTGGGCTCCAGGCACACTGCAGCTGTTCAAGGCATCCCAAGGGGAGTACAAAAGTGCAACAACATGGCAGCTTTCACAGCTTTTTCCTTGGCACCATCCCTATACCTAGGCTGATTTATCTGCCTAGGGTTAGGGTTAGGGTTCAGCCTAGGGCTTGGATTTCTTTAACCAGGAAGCCCTGAGTTCCAGGCTTACTTCATCTGCCAAAGGCATCCCAAAGGGAGTGCAGAAGTGCCACAACATGGCTGCTTTCACGGCTTTTCCCTTAGGAAGAACCCTAATACCCGGCTGATTTACCTTCCTAGGGTTACTGTTAGGCTTAGGCCTAGGACTTTTAAAACCAGGAAGCCCTGGGCTCCAGGCACACTGCAGCTGCAAAAGGCATCCCAAGGGGAGCGCAAAAGTGACGCAACTTGGCTGCCACCACTGATATTTCCATGAGACCATCCCGAACCATAGGTTGATTTTCCTTCCTAGGGTTAAGCTTTGAGTTACGCCTAGGGTAAGGGTTCTATTAACCAGAAAGCCCTGAGTTCCAAGAACACAGCAGCTGCGAAGGACTAGCCAAGAAGAGCGCAAAAGTACCACAACATGCCTGCCTCCACAGCTTTTTCCTTGGGGACATGCCTAATTCCTGGCTGATTTGCCTTTCTCGTCTTAGGGTTGGGGTTTGGCCTAGGGCTAGGATTTTTAAAAGCAGGAAGCCCTGAGTTCCAGGCACACTGGAGCTGTGAAAGGCATCCAAAAGGGAGTGCAAAAGTGCCACAACATGGCTGTTTCACGGCTTTTTCCTTGGCAAGAAGCCTAACATCAGGCTGATTTACTTTCCCAGGGTTACTGTTAGGCTTAGGCCTAGGGCTAGGATTTTTGAAACTAGGAAGCCCTTAGCTCCAGGCACACTGCAGCTGTTCAAGGCATCCCAAGGGGAGTACAAAAGTGCAACAACATGGCAGCTTTCACAGCTTTTTCCTTGGCACCATCCCTATACCTAGGCTGATTTATCTGCCTAGGGTTAGGGTTAGGGTTCAGCCTAGGGCTTGGATTTCTTTAACCAGGAAGCCCTGAGTTCCAGGCTTACTTCATCTGCCAAAGGCATCCCAAAGGGAGTGCAGAAGTGCCACAACATGGCTGCTTTCACGGCTTTTTCCTTGGCAAGAAGCCTAACACCAGGCTGACATACTTTCCCAGGGTTACTGTTAGGCTTAGGCCTAGGGCTAGGATTTTTGAAACTAGGAAGCCCTGGGCTCCAGGCACACTGCAGCTGCAAAAGGCATCCCAAGGGGAGTACAAAAGTGCAACAACATGGCAGCTTTCACAGCTTTTCCTTGGCACCATCCCTATACCTAGGCTGATTTATCTGCCTAGGATTAGGGTTAGGGTTCAGCCTAGGGCTTGGATTTCTTTAACCAGGAAGCCCTGAGTTCCAGGCTTACTTCATCTGCCAAAGGCATCCCAAAGGGAGTGCAGAAGTGCCACAACATGGCTGCTTTCACGGCTTTTCCCTTAGGAAGAACCCTAATACCCGGCTGATTTACCTTCCTAGGGTTACTGTTAGGCTTAGGCCTAGGACTTTTAAAACCAGGAAGCCCTGGGCTCCAGGCACACTGCAGCTGCGAAAGGCATCCCAAGGGGAGCGCAAAAGTGACGCAACTTGGCTGCCACCACTGATATTTCCATGAGACCATCCCGAACCATAGGCTGATTTTCCTTCCTAGGGTTAAGGTTTGAGTTACGCCTAGGGTAAGGGTCTATTAACCAGAAAGCCCTGAGTTCCAAGAACACAGCAGCTGCGAAGGACTAGCCAAGAAGAGCGCAAAAGTACCACAACATGCCTGCCTCCACAGCTTTTTCCTTGGGGACATGCCTAATTCCTGGCTGATTTGCCTTTCTCGTCATAGGGTTGGGGTTCGGCCTAGGGCTAGGATTTTTAAAAGCAGGAAGCCCTGAGTTCCAGGCACACTGGAGCTGTGAAAGGCATCCAAAAGGGAGTGCAAAAGTGCCACAACATGGCGGCTTTCACGGCTTTTTCCTTGGCAAGAAGCCTAACACCAGGCTGACATACTTTCCCAGGGTTACTGTTAGGCTTAGGCCTAGGGCTAGGATTTTTGAAACTAGGAAGCCCTGGGCTCCAGGCACACTGCAGCTGTTCAAGGCATCCCAAGGGGAGTACAAAAGTGCAACAACATGGCAGCTTTCACAGCTTTTTCCTTGGCACCATCCCTATACCTAGGTTGATTTATCTGCCTAGGGTTAGGGTTAGGGTTCAGCCTAGGGCTTGGATTTCTTTAACCAGGAAGCCCTGAGTTCCAGGCTTACTTCATCTGCCAAAGGCATCCCAAAGGGAGTGCAGAAGTGCCACAACATGGCTGCTTTCACGGCTTTTCCCTTAGGAAGAACCCTAATACCCGGCTGATTTACCTTCCTAGGGTTACTGTTAGGCTTAGGCCTAGGACTTTTAAAACCAGGAAGCCCTGGGCTCCAGGCACACTGCAGCTGCAAAAGGCATCCCAAGGGGAGTGCAAAAGTGCAACAACATGGCAGCTTTCACAGCTTTTCCTTGGCACCATCCCTATACCTAGGCTGATTTATCTGCCTAGGGTTAGGGTTAGGGTTCAGCCTAGGGCTTGGATTTCTTTAACCAGGAAGCCCTGAGTTCCAGGCTTACTTCATCTGCCAAAGGCATCCCAAAGGGAGTGCAGAAGTGCCACAACATGGCTGCTTTCACGGCTTTTCCCTTAGGAAGAACCCTAATACCCGGCTGATTTACCTTCCTAGGGTTACTGTTAGGCTTAGGCCTAGGACTTTTAAAACCAGGAAGCCCTGGGCTCCAGGCACACTGCAGCTGCAAAAGGCATCCCAAGGGGAGCGCAAAAGTGACGCAACTTGGCTGCCACCACTGATATTTCCATGAGACCATCCCGAACCATAGGCTGATTTTCCTTCCTAGGGTTAAGGTTTGAGTTACGCCTAGGGTAAGGGTCTATTAACCAGAAAGCCCTGAGTTCCAAGAACACAGCAGCTGCGAAGGACTAGCCAAGAAGAGCGCAAAAGTACCACAACATGCCTGCCTCCACAGCTTTTTCCTTGGGGACATGCCTAATTCCTGGCTGATTTGCCTTTCTCGTCTTAGGGTTGGGGTTCGGCCTAGGGCTAGGATTTTTAAAATCAGGAAGCCCTGAGTTCCAGGCACACTGGAGCTGTGAAAGGCATCCAAAAGGGAGTGCAAAAGTGCCACAACATGGCTGTTTCATGGCTTTTTCCTTGGCAAGAAGCCTAACATCAGGCTGATTTACTTTCCCAGGGTTACTGTTAGGCTTAGGCCTAGGGCTAGGATTTTTGAAACTAGGAAGCCCTTAGCTCCAGGCACACTGCAGCTGTTCAAGGCATCCCAAGGGGAGTACAAAAGTGCAACAACATGGCAGCTTTCACAGCTTTTTCCTTGGCACCATCCCTATACCTAGGCTGATTTATCTGCCTAGGGTTAGGGTTAGGGTTCAGCCTAGGGCTTGGATTTCTTTAACCAGGAAGCCCTGAGTTCCAGGCTTACTTCATCTGCCAAAGGCATCCCAAAGGGAGTGCAGAAGTGCCACAACATGGCTGCTTTCACGGCTTTTCCCTTAGGAAGAACCCTAATACCCGGCTGATTTACCTTCCTAGGGTTACTGTTAGGCTTAGGCCTAGGACTTTTAAAACCAGGAAGCCCTGGGCTCCAGGCACACTGCAGCTGCGAAAGGCATCCCAAGGGGAGCGCAAAAGTGACGCAACTTGGCTGCCACCACTGATATTTCCATGAGACCATCCCGAACCATAGGCTGATTTTCCTTCCTAGGGTTAAGGTTTGAGTTACGCCTAGGGTAAGGGTTCTATTAACCAGAAAGCCCTGAGTTCCAAGAACACAGCAGCTGCGAAGGACTAGCCAAGAAGAGCGCAAAAGTACCACAACATGCCTGCCTCCACAGCTTTTTCCTTGGGGACATGCCTAATTCCTGGCTGATTTGCCTTTCTCGTCTTAGGGTTGGGGTTCGGCCTAGGGCTAGGATTTTTAAAATCAGGAAGCCCTGAGTTCCAGGCACACTGGAGCTGTGAAAGGCATCCAAAAGGGAGTGCAAAAGTGCCACAACATGGCTGCTTTCACGGCTTTTTCCTTGGCAAGAAGCCTAACATCAGGCTGATTTACTTTCCCAGGGTTACTGTTAGGCTTAGGCCTAGGGCTAGGATTTTTGAAACTAGGAAGCCCTTAGCTCCAGGCACACTGCAGCTGTTCAAGGCATCCCAAGGGGAGTACAAAAGTGCAACAACATGGCAGCTTTCACAGCTTTTTCCTTGGCACCATCCCTATACCTAGGCTGATTTATCTGCCTAGGGTTAGGGTTAGGGTTCAGCCTAGGGCTTGAATTTTTTTTACCAGGAAGCCCTGAGTTCCAGGCTTACTTCATCTGCCAAAGGCATCCCAAAGGGAGTGCAGAAGTGCCACAACATGGCTGCTTTCACGGCTTTTCCCTTAGGAAGAACCCTAATACCCGGCTGATTTACCTTCCTAGGGTTACTGTTAGGCTTAGGCCTAGGACTTTTAAAACCAGGAAGCCCTGGGCTCCAGGCACACTGCAGCTGCAAAAGGCATCCCAAGGGGAGCGCAAAAGTGACGCAACTTGGCTGCCACCACTGATATTTCCATGAGACCATCCCGAACCATAGGCTGATTTTCCTTCCTAGGGATAAGGTTTGAGTTACGCCTAGGGTAAGGGTTCTATTAACCAGAAAGCCCTGAGTTCCAAGAACACAGCAGCTGCGAAGGACTAGCCAAGAAGAGCGCAAAAGTACCACAACATGCCTGCCTCCACAGCTTTTTCCTTGGGGACATGCCTAATTCCTGGCTGATTTGCCTTTCTCGTCATAGGGTTGGGGTTCGGCCTAGGGCTAGGATTTTTAAAAGCAGGAAGCCCTGAGTTCCAGGCACACTGGAGCTGTGAAAGGCATCCAAAAGGGAGTGCAAAAGTGCCACAACATGGCTGCTTTCACGGCTTTTTCCTTGGCAAGAAGCCTAACACCAGGCTGACATACTTTCCCAGGGTTACTGTTAGGCTTAGGCCTAGGGCTAGGATTTTTGAAACTAGGAAGCCCTGGGCTCCAGGCACACTGCAGCTGTTCAAGGCATCCCAAGGGGAGTACAAAAGTGCAACAACATGGCAGCTTTCACAGCTTTTTCCTTGGCACCATCCCTATACCTAGGTTGATTTATCTGCCTAGGGTTAGGGTTAGGGTTCAGCCTAGGGCTTGGATTTCTTTAACCAGGAAGCCCTGAGTTCCAGGCTTACTTCATCTGCCAAAGGCATCCCAAAGGGAGTGCAGAAGTGCCACAACATGGCTGCTTTCACGGCTTTTTCCTTGGCAAGAAGCCTAACACCAGGCTGATTTACTTTCCCAGGGTTACTGTTAGGCTTAGGCCTAGGGCTAGGATTTTTGAAACTAGGAAGCCCTTAGCTCCAGGCACACTGCAGCTGTTCAAGGCATCCCAAGGGGAGTGCAAAAGTGCAACAACATGGCAGCTTTCACAGCTTTTCCTTGGCACCATCCCTATACCTAGGCTGATTTATCTGCCTAGGGTTAGGGTTAGGGTTCAGCCTAGGGCTTGGATTTCTTTAACCAGGAAGCCCTGAGTTCCAGGCTTACTTCATCTGCCAAAGGCATCCCAAAGGGAGTGCAGAAGTGCCACAACATGGCTGCTTTCACGGCTTTTCCCTTAGGAAGAACCCTAATACCCGGCTGATTTACCTTCCTAGGGTTACTGTTAGGCTTAGGCCTAGGACTTTTAAAACCAGGAAGCCCTGGGCTCCAGGCACACTGCAGCTGCAAAAGGCATCCCAAGGGGAGCGCAAAAGTGACGCAACTTGGCTGCCACCACTGATATTTCCATGAGACCATCCCGAACCATAGGCTGATTTTCCTTCCTAGGGTTAAGGTTTGAGTTACGCCTAGGGTAAGGGTCTATTAACCAGAAAGCCCTGAGTTCCAAGAACACAGCAGCTGCGAAGGACTAGCCAAGAAGAGCGCAAAAGTACCACAACATGCCTGCCTCCACAGCTTTTTCCTTGGGGACATGCCTAATTCCTGGCTGATTTGCCTTTCTCGTCTTAGGGTTGCGGTTCGGCCTAGGGCTAGGATTTTTAAAATCAGGAAGCCCTGAGTTCCAGGCACACTGGAGCTGTGAAAGGCATCCAAAAGGGAGTGCAAAAGTGCCACAACATGGCTGTTTCATGGCTTTTTCCTTGGCAAGAAGCCTAACATCAGGCTGATTTACTTTCCCAGGGTTACTGTTAGGCTTAGGCCTAGGGCTAGGATTTTTGAAACTAGGAAGCCCTTAGCTCCAGGCACACTGCAGCTGTTCAAGGCATCCCAAGGGGAGTACAAAAGTGCAACAACATGGCAGCTTTCACAGCTTTTTCCTTGGCACCATCCCTATACCTAGGCTGATTTATCTGCCTAGGGTTAGGGTTAGGGTTCAGCCTAGGGCTTGAATTTTTTTTACCAGGAAGCCCTGAGTTCCAGGCTTACTTCATCTGCCAAAGGCATCCCAAAGGGAGTGCAGAAGTGCCACAACATGGCTGCTTTCACGGCTTTTCCCTTAGGAAGAACCCTAATACCCGGCTGATTTACCTTCCTAGGGTTACTGTTAGGCTTAGGCCTAGGACTTTTAAAACCAGGAAGCCCTGGGCTCCAGGCACACTGCAGCTGCAAAAGGCATCCCAAGGGGAGCGCAAAAGTGACGCAACTTGGCTGCCACCACTGATATTTCCATGAGACCATCCCGAACCATAGGCTGATTTTCCTTCCTAGGGTTAAGGTTTGAGTTACGCCTAGGGTAAGGGTCTATTAACCAGAAAGCCCTGAGTTCCAAGAACACAGCAGCTGCGAAGGACTAGCCAAGAAGAGCGCAAAAGTACCACAACATGCCTGCCTCCACAGCTTTTTCCTTGGGGACATGCCTAATTCCTGGCTGATTTGCCTTTCTCGTCTTAGGGTTGGGGTTCGGCCTAGGGCTAGGATTTTTAAAAGCAGGAAGCCCTGAGTTCCAGGCACACTGGAGCTGTGAAAGGCATCCAAAAGGGAGTGCAAAAGTGCCACAACATGGCTGCTTTCACGGCTTTTTCCTTGGCAAGAAACCTAACATCAGGCTGATTTACTTTCCCAGGGTTACTGTTAGGCTTAGGCCTAGGGCTAGGATTTTTGAAACTAGGAAGCCCTGGGCTCCAGGCACACTGCAGCTGTTCAAGGCATCCCAAGGGGAGTACAAAAGTGCAACAACATGGCAGCTTTCACAGCTTTTTCCTTGGCACTATCCCTATACCTAGGCTGATTTATCTGCCTAGGGTTAGGGTTAGGGTTCAGCCTAGGGCTTGGATTTCTTTAACCAGGAAGCCCTGAGTTCCAGGCTTACTTCATCTGCCAAAGGCATCCCAAAGGGAGTGCAGAAGTGCCACAACATGGCTGCTTTCACGGCTTTTCCCTTAGGAAGAACCCTAATACCCGGCTGATTTACCTTCCTAGGGTTACTGTTAGGCTTAGGCCTAGGACTTTTAAAACCAGGAAGCCCTGGGCTCCAGGCACACTGCAGCTGCAAAAGGCATCCCAAGGAGAGCGCAAAAGTGACGCAACTTGGCTGCCACCACTGATATTTCCATGAGACCATCCCGAACCATAGGCTGATTTTCCTTCCTAGGGATAAGGTTTGAGTTACGCCTAGGGTAAGGGTTCTATTAACCAGAAAGCCCTGAGTTCCAAGAACACAGCAGCTGCGAAGGACTAGCCAAGAAGAGCGCAAAAGTACCACAACATGCCTGCCTCCACAGCTTTTTCCTTGTGGACATGCCTAATTCCTGGCTGATTTGCCTTTCTCGTCTTAGGGTTGGGGTTCGGCCTAGGGCTAGGATTTTTAAAAGCAGGAAGCCCTGAGTTCCAGGCACACTGGAGCTGTGAAAGTCATCCAAAAGGGAGTGCAAAAGTGCCACAACATGGCTGCTTTCACGGCTTTTTCCTTGGCAAGAAGCCTAACACCAGGCTGATTTACTTTCCCAGGGTTACTGTTAGGCTTAGGCCTAGGGCTAGGATTTTTGAAACTAGGAAGCCCTTAGCTCCAGGCACACTGCAGCTGTTCAAGGCATCCCAAGGGGAGTACAAAAGTGCAACAACATGGCAGCTTTCACAGCTTTTTCCTTGGCACCATCCCTATACCTAGGCTGATTTATCTGCCTAGGGTTAGGGTTAGAGTTCAGCCTAGGGCTTGGATTTCTTTAACCAGGAAGCCCTGAGTTCCAGGCTTACTTCATCTGCCAAAGGCATCCCAAAGGGAGTGCAGAAGTGCCACAACATGGCTGCTTTCACGGCTTTTTCCTTGGCAAGAAACCTAACATCAGGCTGATTTACTTTCCCAGGGTTACTGTTAGGCTTAGGCCTAGGGCTAGGATTTTTGAAACTAGGAAGCCCTTAGCTCCAGGCACACTGCAGCTGTTCAAGGCATCCCAAGGGGAGTACAATAGTGCAACAACATGGCAGCTTTCACAGCTTTTTCCTTGGCACCATCCCTATACCTGGGCTGATTTATCTGCCTAGGGTTAGGGTTAGGGTTCAGCCTAGGGCTTGAATTTTTTTTACCAGGAAGCCCTGAGTTCCAGGCTTACTTCATCTGCCAAAGGCATCCCAAAGGGAGTGCAGAAGTGCCACAACATGGCTGCTTTCACGGCTTTTCCCTTAGGAAGAACCCTAATACCCGGCTGAATTACCTTCCTAGGGTTACTGTTAGGCTTAGGCCTAGGACTTTTAAAACCAGGAAGCCCTGGGCTCCAGGCACACTGCAGCTGCGAAAGGCATCCCAAGGGGAGCGCAAAAGTGACGCAACTTGGCTGCCACCACTGATATTTCCATGAGACCATCCCGAACCATAGGCTGATTTTCCTTCCTAGGCTTAAGGTTTGAGTTACGCCTAGGGTAAGGGTTCTATTAACCAGAAAGCCCTGAGTTCCAAGAACACAGCAGCTGCGAAGGACTAGCCAAGAAGAGCGCAAAAGTACCACAACATGCCTGCCTCCACAGCTTTTTCCTTGGGGACATGCCTAATTCCTGGCTGATTTGCCTTTCTCGTCTTAGGGTTGGGGTTCGGCCTAGGGCTAGGATTTTTAAAAGCAGGAAGCCCTGAGTTCCAGGCACACTGGAGCTGTGAAAGGCATCCAAAAGGGAGTGCAAAAGTGCCACAACATGGCTGCTTTCACGGCTTTTTCCTTGGCAAGACGCCTAACACCAGGCTGACTTACCTTCCCAGGGTTACTATTAGGCTTAGGCCTAGGGCTACGATTTTTAAAACTAGGAAGCCCTTAGCTCCAGGCACACTGCAGCTGTTCAAGGCATCCCAAGGGGAGTACAAAAGTGCAACAACATGGCAGCTTTCACAGCTTTTTCCTTGGCACCATCCCTATACCTAGGCTGATTTATCTGCCTAGGGTTAGGGTTAGGGTTCAGCCTAGGGCTTGAATTTCTTTAACCAGGAAGCCCTGAGTTCCAGGCTTACTTCATCTGCCAAAGGCATCCCAAAGGGAGTGCAGAAGTGCCACAACATGGCTGCTTTCACGGCTTTTCCCTTAGGAAGAACCCTAATACCCGGCTGATTTACCTTCCTAGGGTTACTGTTAGGCTTAGGCCTAGGACTTTTAAAACCAGGAAGCCCTGGGCTCCAGGCACACTGCAGCTGCAAA
The DNA here is from genome assembly GCF_027887145.1 of Ammospiza caudacuta. Taxonomy (NCBI): domain Eukaryota; kingdom Metazoa; phylum Chordata; class Aves; order Passeriformes; family Passerellidae; genus Ammospiza; species Ammospiza caudacuta. The sequence goes on from NW_026682976.1 coordinate 99,232, forward strand.
AGGCATCCCAAGGGGAGCGCAAAAGTGACGCAACTTGGCTGCCACCACTGATATTTCCATGAGACCATCCCGAACCATAGGTTGATTTTCCTTCCTAGGGTTAAGGTTTGAGTTACGCCTAGGGTAAGGGTCTATTAACCAGAAAGCCCTGAGTTCCAAGAACACAGCAGCTGCGAAGGACTAGCCAAGAAGAGCGCAAAAGTACCACAACATGCCTGCCTCCACAGCTTTTTCCTTGGGGACATGCCTAATTCCTGGCTGATTTGCCTTTCTCGTCTTAGGGTTGGGGTTCGGCCTAGGGCTAGGATTTTTAAAAGCAGGAAGCCCTGAGTTCCAGGCACACTGGAGCTGTGAAAGGCATCCAAAAGGGAGTGCAAAAGTGCCACAACATGGCTGCTATCACGGCTTTTTCCTTGGCAAGAAGCCTAACACCAGGCTGATTTACTTTCCCAGGGTTACTGTTAGGCTTAGGCCTAGGGCTAGGATTTTTGAAACTAGGAGGCCCTTAGCTCCAGGCACACTGCAGCTGTTCAAGGCATCCCAAGGGGAGTACAAAAGTGCAACAACATGGCAGCTTTCACAGCTTTTTCCTTGGCACCATCCCTATACCTAGGCTGATTTATCTGCCTAGGGTTAGGGTTAGGGTTCAGCCTAGGGCTTGGATTTCTTTAACCAGGAAGCCCTGAGTTCCAGGCTTACTTCATCTGCCAAAGGCATCCCAAAGGGAGTGCAGAAGTGCCACAACATGGCTGCTTTCACGGCTTTTTCCTTGGCAAGAAGCCTAACATCAGGCTGATTTACTTTCCCAGGGTTACTGTTAGGCTTAGGCCTAGGGCTAGGATTTTTGAAACTAGGAAGCCCTTAGCTCCAGGCACACTGCAGCTGTTCAAGGCATCCCAAGGGGACTACAAAAGTGCAACAACATGGCTGCTTTCACGGCTTTTCCCTTAGGAAGAACCCTAATACCCGGCTGATTTACCTTCCTAGGGTTACTGTTAGGCTTAGGCCTAGGACTTTTAAAACCAGGAAGCCCTGGGCTCCAGGCACACTGCAGCTGCGAAAGGCATCCCAAGGGGAGCGCAAAAGTGACGCAACTTGGCTGCCACCACTGATATTTCCATGAGACCATCCTGAACCATAGGTTGATTTTCCTTCCTAGGGTTAAGGTTTGAGTTACGCCTAGGGTAAGGGTTCTATTAACCAGAAAGCCCTGAGTTCCAAGAACACAGCAGCTGCGAAGGACTAGCCAAGAAGAGCGCAAAAGTACCACAACATGCCTGCCTCCACAGCTTTTTCCTTGGGGACATGCCTAATTCCTGGCTGATTTGCCTTTCTCGTCTTAGGGTTGGGGTTCGGCCTAGGGCTAGGATTTTTAAAAGCAGGAAGCCCTGAGTTCCAGGCACACTGGAGCTGTGAAAGGCATCCAAAAGGGAGTGCAAAAGTGCCACAACATGGCTGCTTTCACGGCTTTTTCCTTGGCAAGAAGCCTAACACCAGGCTGATTTGCGTTCCCAGGGTTACTGTTAGGCTTAGGCCTAGGGCTAGGATTTTTAAAACTAGGAAGCCCTGGGCTCCAGGCACACTGCAGCTGTTCAAGGCATCCCAAGGGGAGTACAAAAGTGCAACAACATGGCAGATTTCACAGCTTTTTCCTTGGCACCATCCCTATACCTAGGCTGATTTATCTGCCTAGGGTTAGGGTTAGGGTTCAGCCTAGGGCTTGAATTTTTTTTAACCAGGAAGCCCTGAGTTCCAGGCTTACTTCATCTGCCAAAGGCATCCCAAAGGGAGTGCAGAAGTGCCACAACATGGCTGCTTTCACGGCTTTTCCCTTAGGAAGAACCCTAATACCCGGCTGATTTACCTTCCTAGGGTTACTGTTAGGCTTAGGCCTAGGACTTTTAAAACCAGGAAGCCCTGGGCTCCAGGCACACTGCAGCTGTGAAAGGCATCCCAAGGGCAGCGCAAAAGTGACGCAACTTGGCTGCCACCACTGATATTTCCATGAGACCATCCCGAACCATAGGCTGATTTTCCTTCCTAGGGTTAAGGTTTGAGTTACGCCTAGGGTAAGGGTTCTATTAACCAGAAAGCCCTGAGTTCCAAGAACACAGCAGCTGCGAAGGACTAGCCAAGAAGAGCGCAAAAGTACCACAACATGCCTGCCTCCACAGCTTTTTCCTTGGGGACATGCCTAATTCCTGGCTGATTTGCCTTTCTCGTCTTAGGGTTGGGGTTCGGCCTAGGGCTAGGATTTTTAAAATCAGGAAGCCCTGAGTTCCAGGCACACTGCAGCTGTGAAAGGCATCCAAAAGGGAGTGCAAAAGTGCCACAACATGGCTGCTTTCACGGCTTTTTCCTTGGCAAGAAGCCTAATATCAGGCTGACATACTTTCCCAGGGTTACTGTTAGGCTTAGTCCTAGGGCTAGGATTTTTGAAACTAGGAAGCCCTTAGCTCCAGGCACACTGCAGCTGTTCAAGGCATCCCAAGGGGAGTACAAAAGTGCAACAACATGGCAGCTTTCACAGCTTTTTCCTTGGCACCATCCCTATACCTAGGCTGATTTATCTGCCTAGGGTTAGGGTTAGGGTTCAGCCTAGGGCTTGGATTTCTTTAACCAGGAAGCCCTGAGTTCCAGGCTTACTTCAGCTGCCAAAGGCATCCCAAAGGGAGTGCAGAAGTGCCACAACATGGCTGCTTTCACGGCTTGTTCCTTGGCAAGACGCCTAACACCAGGCTGACTTACCTTCCCAGGGTTACTATTAGGCTTAGGCCTAAGGCTAGGATTTTTAAAAGCAGGAAGCCCTTAGCTCCAGGCACACTGCAGCTGTTCAAGGCATCCCAAGGGGAGTACAAAAGTGCAACAACATGGCAGTTTTCACAACTTTTTCCTTGGCACCATCCCTATACCTAGGCTGATTTATCTGCCTAGGGTTAGGGTTAGGGTTCAGCCTAGGGCTTGAATTTCTTTAACCAGGAAGCCCTGAGTTCCAGGCTTACTTCATCTGCCAAAGGCATCCCAAAGGGAGTGCAGAAGTGCCACAACATGGCTGCTTTCACGGCTTTTCCCTTAGGAAGAACCCTAATACCCGGCTGATTTACCTTCCTAGGGTTACTGTTAGGCTTAGGCCTAGGACTTTTAAAACCAGGAAGCCCTGGGCTCCAGGCACACTGCAGCTGCAAAAGGCATCCCAAGGGGAGCGCAAAAGTGACGCAACTTGGCTGCCACCACTGATATTTCCATGAGACCATCCCGAACCATAGGTTGATTTTCCTTCCTAGGGTTAAGGTTTGAGTTACGCCTAGGGTAAGGGTCTATTAACCAGAAAGCCCTGAGTTCCAAGAACACAGCAGCTGCGAAGGACTAGCCAAGAAGAGCGCAAAAGTACCACAACATGCCTGCCTCCACAGCTTTTTCCTTGGGGACATGCCTAATTCCTGGCTGATTTGCCTTTCTCGTCTTAGGGTTGCGGTTCGGCCTAGGGCCAGGATTTTTAAAAGCAGGAAGCCCTGAGTTCCAGGCACACTGGAGCTGTGAAAGGCATCCAAAAGGGAGTGCAAAAGTGCCACAACATGGCTGCTTTCACGGCTTTTTCCTTGGCAAGAAGCCTAACACCAGGCTGATTTACTTTCCCAGGGTTACTGTTAGGCTTAGGCCTAGGGCTAGGATTTTTGAAACTAGGAGGCCCTTAGCTCCAGGCACACTGCAGCTGTTCAAGGCATCCCAAGGGGAGTACAAAAGTGCAACAACATGGCAGCTTTCACAGCTTTTTCCTTGGCAAGAAGCCTAACACCAGGCTGATTTACTTTCCCAGGGTTACTGTTAGGCTTAGGCCTAGGGCTAGGATTTTTGAAACTAGGAAGCCCTTAGCTCCAGGCACACTGCAGCTGTTCAAGGCATCCCAAGGGGAGTACAAAAGTGCAACAACATGGCAGCTTTCACAGCTTTTTCCTTGGCACCATCCCTATACCTAGGCTGATTTATCTGCCTAGGGTTAGGGTTAGGGTTCAGCCTAGGGCTTGGATTTCTTTAACCAGGAAGCCCTGAGTTCCAGGCTTACTTCATCTGCCAAAGGCATCCCAAAGGGGGTGCAGAAGTGCCACAACATGGCTGCTTTCACGGCTTTTTCCTTGGCAAGAAGCCTAACATCAGGCTGATTTACCTTCCCAAGGTTACTGTTAGGCTTAGGCCTAGGGCTAGGATTTTTGAAACTAGGAAGCCCTTAGCTCCAGACACACTGCAGCTGTTCAAGGCATCCCAAGGGGACTACAAAAGTGCAACAACATGGCTGCTTTCACGGCTTTTCCCTTAGGAAGAACCCTAATACCCGGCTGATTTACCTTCCTAGGGTTACTGTTAGGCTTAGGCCTAGGACTTTTAAAACCAGGAAGCCCTGGGCTCCAGGCACACTGCAGCTGCGAAAGGCATCCCAAGGGGAGCGCAAAAGTGACGCAACTTGGCTGCCACCACTGATATTTCCATGAGACCATCCCGAACCATAGGTTGATTTTCCTTCCTAGGGTTAAGGTTTGAGTTACGCCTAGGGTAAGGGTTCTATTAACCAGAAAGCCCTGAGTTCCAAGAACACAGCAGCTGCGAAGGACTAGCCAAGAAGAGCGCAAAAGTACCACAACATGCCTGCCTCCACAGCTTTTTCCTTGGGGACATGCCTAATTCCTGGCTGATTTGCCTTTCTCGTCTTAGGGTTGGGGTTCGGCCTAGGGCTAGGATTTTTAAAAGCAGGAAGCCCTGAGTTCCAGGCACACTGGAGCTGTGAAAGGCATCCAAAAGGGAGTGCAAAAGTGCCACAACATGGCTGCTTTCACGGCTTTTTCCTTGGCAAGAAACCTAACATCAGGCTGATTTACTTTCCCAGGGTTACTGTTAGGCTTAGGCCTAGGGCTAGGATTTTTGAAACTAGGAAGCCCTGGGCTCCAGGCACACTGCAGCTGTTCAAGGCATCCCAAGGGGAGTACAAAAGTGCAACAACATGGCAGCTTTCACAGCTTTTTCCTTGGCACCATCCCTATACCTGGGCTGATTTATCTGCCTAGGGTTAGGGTTAGGGTTCAGCCTAGGGCTTGGATTTCTTTAACCAGGAAGCCCTGAGTTCCAGGCTTACTTCATCTGCCAAAGGCATCCCAAAGGGAGTGCAGAAGTGCCACAACATGGCTGCTTTCACGGCTTTTCCCTTAGGAAGAACCCTAATACCCGGCTGATTTACCTTCCTAGGGTTACTGTTAGGCTTAGGCCTAGGACTTTTAAAACCAGGAAGCCCTGGGCTCCAGGCACACTGCAGCTGCAAAAGGCATCCCAAGGAGAGCGCAAAAGTGACGCAACTTGGCTGCCACCACTGATATTTCCATGAGACCATCCCGAACCATAGGCTGATTTTCCTTCCTAGGGTTAAGGTTTGAGTTACGCCTAGGGTAAGGGTTCTATTAACCAGAAAGCCCTGAGTTCCAAGAACACAGCAGCTGCGAAGGACTAGCCAAGAAGAGCGCAAAAGTACCACAACATGCCTGCCTCCACAGCTTTTTCCTTGTGGACATGCCTAATTCCTGGCTGATTTGCCTTTCTCGTCTTAGGGATGGGGTTCGGCCTAGGGCTAGGATTTTTAAAAGCAGGAAGCCCTGAGTTCCAGGCACACTGGAGCTGTGAAAGGCATCCAAAAGGGAGTGCAAAAGTGCCACAACATGGCTGCTTTCACGGCTTTTTCCTTGGCAAGAAGCCTAACACCAGGCTGATTTACTTTCCCAGGGTTACTGTTAGGCTTAGGCCTAGGGCTAGGATTTTTGAAACTAGGAAGCCCTTAGCTCCAGGCACACTGCAGCTGTTCAAGGCATCCCAAGGGGAGTACAAAAGTGCAACAACATGGCAGCTTTCACAGCTTTTTCCTTGGCACCATCCCTATACCTAGGCTGATTTATCTGCCTAGGGTTAGGGTTAGGGTTCAGCCTAGGGCTTGGATTTCTTTAACCAGGAAGCCCTGAGTTCCAGGCTTACTTCAGCTGCCAAAGGCATCCCAAAGGGAGTGCAGAAGTGCCACAACATGGCTGCTTTCACGGCTTGTTCCTTGGCAAGACGCCTAACACCAGGCTGACTTACCTTCCCAGGGTTACTATTAGGCTTAGGCCTAGGGCTAGGATTTTTAAAACTAGGAAGCCCTTAGCTCCAGGCACACTGCAGCTGTTCAAGGCATCCCAAGGGGAGTACAAAAGTGCAACAACATGGCAGCTTTCACAGCTTTTTCCTTGGCACCATCCCTATACCTAGGCTGATTTATCTGCCTAGGGTTAGGGTTAGGGTTCAGCCTAGGGCTTGGATTTCTTTAACCAGGAAGCCCTGAGTTCCAGGCTTACTTCAGCTGCCAAAGGCATCCCAAAGGGAGTGCAGAAGTGCCACAACATGGCTGCTTTCACGGCTTGTTCCTTGGCAAGACGCCTAACACCAGGCTGACTTACCTTCCCAGGGTTACTATTAGGCTTAGGCCTAGGGCTAGGATTTTTAAAACTAGGAAGCCCTTAGCTCCAGGCACACTGCAGCTGTTCAAGGCATCCCAAGGGGAGTACAAAAGTGCAACAACATGGCAGCTTTCACAGCTTTTTCCTTGGCACCATCCCTATACCTAGGCTGATTTATCTGCCTAGGGTTAGGGTTAGGGTTCAGCCTAGGGCTTGAATTTCTTTAACCAGGAAGCCCTGAGTTCCAGGCTTACTTCATCTGCCAAAGGCATCCCAAAGGGAGTGCAGAAGTGCCACAACATGGCTGCTTTCACGGCTTTTCCCTTAGGAAGAACCCTAATACCCGGCTGATTTACCTTCCTAGGGTTACTGTTAGGCTTAGGCCTAGGACTTTTAAAACCAGGAAGCCCTGGGCTCCAGGCACACTGCAGCTGCAAAAGGCATCCCAAGGGGAGCGCAAAAGTGACGCAACTTGGCTGCCACCACTGATATTTCCATGAGACCATCCCGAACCATAGGTTGATTTTCCTTCCTAGGGTTAAGGTTTGAGTTACGCCTAGGGTAAGGGTCTATTAACCAGAAAGCCCTGAGTTCCAAGAACACAGCAGCTGCGAAGGACTAGCCAAGAAGAGCGCAAAAGTACCACAACATGCCTGCCTCCACAGCTTTTTCCTTGGGGACATGCCTAATTCCTGGCTGATTTGCCTTTCTCGTCTTAGGGTTGCGGTTCGGCCTAGGGCCAGGATTTTTAAAAGCAGGAAGCCCTGAGTTCCAGGCACACTGCAGCTGTGAAAGGCATCCAAAAGGGAGTGCAAAAGTGCCACAACATGGCTGCTTTCACGGCTTTTTCCTTGGCAAGAAGCCTAACACCAGGCTGATTTACTTTCCCAGGGTTACTGTTAGGCTTAGGCCTAGGGCTAGGATTTTTGAAACTAGGAGGCCCTTAGCTCCAGGCACACTGCAGCTGTTCAAGGCATCCCAAGGGGAGTACAAAAGTGCAACAACATGGCAGCTTTCACAGCTTTTTCCTTGGCAAGAAGCCTAACACCAGGCTGATTTACTTTCCCAGGGTTACTGTTAGGCTTAGGCCTAGGGCTAGGATTTTTGAAACTAGGAAGCCCTTAGCTCCAGGCACACTGCAGCTGTTCAAGGCATCCCAAGGGGAGTACAAAAGTGCAACAACATGGCAGCTTTCACAGCTTTTTCCTTGGCACCATCCCTATACCTAGGCTGATTTATCTGCCTAGGGTTAGGGTTAGGGTTCAGCCTAGGGCTTGGATTTCTTTAACCAGGAAGCCCTGAGTTCCAGGCTTACTTCATCTGCCAAAGGCATCCCAAAGGGGGTGCAGAAGTGCCACAACATGGCTGCTTTCACGGCTTTTTCCTTGGCAAGAAGCCTAACATCAGGCTGATTTACCTTCCCAGGGTTACTGTTAGGCTTAGGCCTAGGGCTAGGATTTTTGAAACTAGGAAGCCCTTAGCTCCAGGCACACTGCAGCTGTTCAAGGCATCCCAAGGGGACTACAAAAGTGCAACAACATGGCTGCTTTCACGGCTTTTCCCTTAGGAAGAACCCTAATACCCGGCTGATTTACCTTCCTAGGGTTACTGTTAGGCTTAGGCCTAGGACTTTTAAAACCAGGAAGCCCTGGGCTCCAGGCACACTGCAGCTGCGAAAGGCATCCCAAGGGGAGCGCAAAAGTGACGCAACTTGGCTGCCACCACTGATATTTCCATGAGACCATCCCGAACCATAGGTTGATTTTCCTTCCTAGGGTTAAGGTTTGAGTTACGCCTAGGGTAAGGGTTCTATTAACCAGAAAGCCCTGAGTTCCAAGAACACAGCAGCTGCGAAGGACTAGCCAAGAAGAGCGCAAAAGTACCACAACATGCCTGCCTCCACAGCTTTTTCCTTGGGGACATGCCTAATTCCTGGCTGATTTGCCTTTCTCGTCTTAGGGTTGCGGTTCGGCCTAGGGCCAGGATTTTTAAAAGCAGGAAGCCCTGAGTTCCAGGCACACTGGAGCTGTGAAAGGCATCCAAAAGGGAGTGCAAAAGTGCCACAACATGGCTGCTTTCACGGCTTTTTCCTTGGCAAGAAGCCTAACACCAGGCTGATTTACTTTCCCGGGTTACTGTTAGGCTTAGGCCTAGGGCTAGGATTTTTGAAACTAGGAGGCCCTTAGCTCCAGGCACACTGCAGCTGTTCAAGGCATCCCAAGGGGAGTACAAAAGTGCAACAACATGGCAGCTTTCACAGCTTTTTCCTTGGCAAGAAGCCTAACACCAGGCTGATTTACTTTCCCAGGGTTACTGTTAGGCTTAGGCCTAGGGCTAGGATTTTTGAAACTAGGAAGCCCTTAGCTCCAGGCACACTGCAGCTGTTCAAGGCATCCCAAGGGGAGTACAAAAGTGCAACAACATGGCAGCTTTCACAGCTTTTTCCTTGGCACCATCCCTATACCTAGGCTGATTTATCTGCCTAGGGTTAGGGTTAGGGTTCAGCCTAGGGCTTGGATTTCTTTAACCAGGAAGCCCTGAGTTCCAGGCTTACTTCATCTGCCAAAGGCATCCCAAAGGGGGTGCAGAAGTGCCACAACATGGCTGCTTTCACGGCTTTTTCCTTGGCAAGAAGCCTAACATCAGGCTGATTTACCTTCCCAGGGTTACTGTTAGGCTTAGGCCTAGGGCTAGGATTTTTGAAACTAGGAAGCCCTTAGCTCCAGGCACACTGCAGCTGTTCAAGGCATCCCAAGGGGACTACAAAAGTGCAACAACATGGCTGCTTTCACGGCTTTTCCCTTAGGAAGAACCCTAATACCCGGCTGATTTACCTTCCTAGGGTTACTGTTAGGCTTAGGCCTAGGACTTTTAAAACCAGGAAGCCCTGGGCTCCAGGCACACTGCAGCTGCGAAAGGCATCCAAAGGGGAGCGCAAAAGTGACGCAACTTGGCTGCCACCACTGATATTTCCATGAGACCATCCCGAACCATAGGTTGATTTTCCTTCCTAGGGTTAAGGTTTGAGTTACGCCTAGGGTAAGGGTTCTATTAACCAGAAAGCCCTGAGTTCCAAGAACACAGCAGCTGCGAAGGACTAGCCAAGAAGAGCGCAAAAGTACCACAACATGCCTGCCTCCACAGCTTTTTCCTTGGGGACATGCCTAATTCCTGGCTGATTTGCCTTTCTCGTCTTAGGGTTGGGGTTCGGCCTAGGGCTAGGATTTTTAAAAGCAGGAAGCCCTGAGTTCCAGGCACACTGGAGCTGTGAAAGGCATCCAAAAGGGAGTGCAAAAGTGCCACAACATGGCTGCTTTCACGGCTTTTTCCTTGGCAAGAAACCTAACATCAGGCTGATTTACTTTCCCAGGGTTACTGTTAGGCTTAGGCCTAGGGCTAGGATTTTTGAAACTAGGAAGCCCTGGGCTCCAGGCACACTGCAGCTGTTCAAGGCATCCCAAGGGGAGTACAAAAGTGCAACAACATGGCAGCTTTCACAGCTTTTTCCTTGGCACCATCCCTATACCTGGGCTGATTTATCCGCCTAGGGTTAGGGTTAGGGTTCAGCCTAGGGCTTGGATTTCTTTAACCAGGAAGCCCTGAGTTCCAGGCTTACTTCATCTGCCAAAGGCATCCCAAAGGGAGTGCAGAAGTGCCACAACATGGCTGCTTTCACGGCTTTTCCCTTAGGAAGAACCCTAATACCCGGCTGATTTACCTTCCTAGGGTTACTGTTAGGCTTAGGCCTAGGACTTTTAAAACCAGGAAGCCCTGGGCTCCAGGCACACTGCAGCTGCAAAAGGCATCCCAAGGAGAGCGCAAAAGTGACGCAACTTGGCTGCCACCACTGATATTTCCATGAGACCATCCCGAACCATAGGCTGATTTTCCTTCCTAGGGTTAAGGTTTGAGTTACGCCTAGGGTAAGGGTTCTATTAACCAGAAAGCCCTGAGTTCCAAGAACACAGCAGCTGCGAAGGACTAGCCAAGAAGAGCGCAAAAGTACCACAACATGCCTGCCTCCACAGCTTTTTCCTTGGGGACATGCCTAATTCCTGGCTGATTTGCCTTTCTCGTCTTAGGGTTGCGGTTCGGCCTAGGGCTAGGATTTTTAAAAGCAGGAAGCCCTGAGTTCCAGGCACACTGGAGCTGTGAAAGGCATCCAAAAGGGAGTGCAAAAGTGCCACAACATGGCTGCTTTCACGGCTTTTTCCTTGGCAAGAAGCCTAACACCAGGCTGATTTACTTTCCCAGGGTTACTGTTAGGCTTAGGCCTAGGGCTAGGATTTTTGAAACTAGGAAGCCCTTAGCTCCAGGCACACTGCAGCTGTTCAAGGCATCCCAAGGGGAGTACAAAAGTGCAACAACATGGCAGCTTTCACAGCTTTTTCCTTGGCACCATCCCTATACCTAGGCTGATTTATCTGCCTAGGGTTAGGGTTAGGGTTCAGCCTAGGGCTTGGATTTCTTTAACCAGGAAGCCCTGAGTTCCAGGCTTACTTCATCTGCCAAAGGCATCCCAAAGGGAGTGCAGAAGTGCCACAACATGGCTGCTTTCACGGCTTTTTCCTTGGCAAGAAGCCTAACATCAGGCTGATTTACTTTCCCAGGGTTACTGTTAGGCTTAGGCCTAGGGCTAGGATTTTTGAAACTAGGAAGCCCTTAGCTCCAGGCACACTGCAGCTGTTCAAGGCATCCCAAGGGGAGTACAATAGTGCAACAACATGGCAGCTTTCACAGCTTTTTCCTTGGCACCATCCCTATACCTGGGCTGATTTATCTGCCTAGGGTTAGGGTTAGGGTTCAGCCTAGGGCTTGAATTTTTTTAACCAGGAAGCCCTGAGTTCCAGGCTTACTTCATCTGCCAAAGGCATCCCAAAGGGAGTGCAGAAGTGCCACAACATGGCTGCTTTCACGGCTTTTCCCTTAGGAAGAACCCTAATACCTGGCTGATTTACCTTCCTAGGGTTACTGTTAGGCTTAGGCCTAGGATTTTTAAAACCAGGAAGCCCTGGGCTCCAGGCACACTGCAGCTGCGAAAGGCATCCAAAGGGGAGCGCAAAAGTGACGCAACTTGGCTGCCACCACTGATATTTCCATGAGACCATTCCTAACCATAGGCTGATTTTCCTTCCTAGGGTTAAGGTTTGAGTTACGCCTAGGGTAAGGGTTCTATTAACCAGAAAGCCCTGAGTTCCAAGAACACAGCAGCTGCGAAGGACTAGCCAAGAAGAGCGCAAAAGTACCACAACATGCCTGCCTCCACAGCTTTTTCCTTGGGGACATGCCTAATTCCTGGCTGATTTGCCTTTCTCGTCATAGGGTTGGGGTTCGGCCTAGGGCTAGGATTTTTAAAAGCAGGAAGCCCTGAGTTCCAGGCACACTGGAGCTGTGAAAGGCATCCAAAAGGGATTGCAAAAGTGCCACAACATGGCTGCTTTCACGGCTTGTTCCTTGGCAAGACGCCTAACACCAGGCTGACTTACCTTCCCAGGGTTACTATTAGGCTTAGGCCTAGGGCTAGGATTTTTAAAACTAGGAAGCCCTTAGCTCCAGGCACACTGCAGCTGTTCAAGGCATCCCAAGGGGAGTACAAAAGTGCAACAACATGGCAGCTTTCACAGCTTTTTCCTTGGCACCATCCCTATACCTAGGCTGATTTATCTGCCTAGGGTTAGGGTTAGGGTTCAGCCTAGGGCTTGAATTTCTTTAACCAGGAAGCCCTGAGTTCCAGGCTTACTTCATCTGCCAAAGGCATCCCAAAGGGAGTGCAGAAGTGCCACAACATGGCTGCTTTCACGGCTTTTCCCTTAGGAAGAACCCTAATACCCGGCTGATTTACCTTCCTAGGGTTACTGTTAGGCTTAGGCCTAGGACTTTTAAAACCAGGAAGCCCTGGGCTCCAGGCACACTGCAGCTGCAAAAGGCATCCCAAGGGGAGCGCAAAAGTGACGCAACTTGGCTGCCACCACTGATATTTCCATGAGACCATCCCGAACCATAGGTTGATTTTCCTTCCTAGGGTTAAGGTTTGAGTTACGCCTAGGGTAAGGGTCTATTAACCAGAAAGCCCTGAGTTCCAAGAACACAGCAGCTGCGAAGGACTACCCAAGAAGAGCGCAAAAGTACCACAACATGCCTGCCTCCACAGCTTTTTCCTTGGGGACATGCCTAATTCCTGGCTGATTTGCCTTTCTCGTCTTAGGGTTGCGGTTCGGCCTAGGGCCAGGATTTTTAAAAGCAGGAAGCCCTGAGTTCCAGGCACACTGGAGCTGTGAAAGGCATCCAAAAGGGAGTGCAAAAGTGCCACAACATGGCTGCTTTCACGGCTTTTTCCTTGGCAAGAATCTTAACACCAGGCTGATTTACTTTCCCAGGGTTACTGTTAGGCTTAGGCCTAGGGCTAGGATTTTTGAAACTAGGAGGCCCTTAGCTCCAGGCACACTGCAGCTGTTCAAGGCATCCCAAGGGGAGTACAAAAGTGCAACAACATGGCTGCTTTCACAGCTTTTTCCTTGGCAAGAAGCCTAACACCAGGCTGATTTACTTTCCCAGGGTTACTGTTAGGCTTAGGCCTAGGGCTAGGATTTTTGAAACTAGGAAGCCCTTAGCTCCAGGCACACTGCAGCTGTTCAAGGCATCCCAAGGGGAGTACAAAAGTGCAACAACATGGCAGCTTTCACAGCTTTTTCCTTGGCACCATCCCTATACCTAGGCTGATTTATCTGCCTAGGGTTAGGGTTAGGGTTCAGCCTAGGGCTTGGATTTCTTTAACCAGGAAGCCCTGAGTTCCAGGCTTACTTCATCTGCCAAAGGCATCCCAAAGGGAGTGCAGAAGTGCCACAACATGGCTGCTTTCATGGCTTTTTCCTTGGCAAGAAGCCTAACATCAGGCTGATTTACCTTCCCAGGGTTACTGTTAGGCTTAGGCCTAGGGCTAGGATTTTTGAAACTAGGAAGCCCTTAGCTCCAGGCACACTGCAGCTGTTCAAGGCATCCCAAGGGGACTACAAAAGTGCAACAACATGGCTGCTTTCACGGCTTTTCCCTTAGGAAGAACCCTAATACCCGGCTGATTTACCTTCCTAGGGTTACTGTTAGGCTTAGGCCTAGGACTTTTAAAACCAGGAAGCCCTGGGCTCCAGGCACACTGCAGCTGTGAAAGGCATCCCAAGGGCAGCGCAAAAGTGACGCAACTTGGCTGCCACCACTGATATTTCCATGAGACCATCCCGAACCATAGGTTGATTTTCCTTCCTAGGGTTAAGGTTTGAGTTACGCCTAGGGTAAGGGTTCTATTAACCAGAAAGCCCTGAGTTCCAAGAACACAGCAGCTGCGAAGGACTAGCCAAGAAGAGCGCAAAAGTACCACAACATGCCTGCCTCCACAGCTTTTTCCTTGGGGACATGCCTAATTCCTGGCTGATTTGCCTTTCTCGTCTTAGGGTTGGGGTTCGGCCTAGGGCTAGGATTTTTAAAAGCAGGAAGCCCTGAGTTCCAGGCACACTGGAGCTGTGAAAGGCATCCAAAAGGGAGTGCAAAAGTGCCACAACATGGCTGCTTTCACGGCTTTTTCCTTGGCAAGAAGCCTAACACCAGGCTGATTTGCCTTCCCAGGGTTACTGTTAGGCTTAGGCCTAGGGCTAGGATTTTTAAAACTAGGAAGCCCTGGGCTCCAGGCACACTGCAGCTGTTCAAGGCATCCCAAGGGGAGTACAAAAGTGCAACAACATGGCAGCTTTCACAGCTTTTTCCTTGGCACCATCCCTATACCTAGGCTGATTTATCTGCCTAGGGTTAGGGTTAGGGTTCAGCCTAGGGCTTGGATTTTTTTTAACCAGGAAGCCCTGAGTTCCAGGCTTACTTCATCTGCCAAAGGCATCCCAAAGGGAGTGCAGAAGTGCCACAACATGGCTGCTTTCACGGCTTTTCCCTTAGGAAGAACCCTAATACCCGGCTGATTTACCTTCCTAGGGTTACTGTTAGGCTTAGGCCTAGGACTTTTAAAACCAGGAAGCCCTGGGCTCCAGGCACACTGCAGCTGTGAAAGGCAGGCATCCCAAGGGGAGCGCAAAAGTGACGCAACTTGGCTGCCACCACTGATATTTCCATGAGAACATCCCGAACCATAGGATGATTTTCCTTCCTAGGGTTAAGGTTTGAGTTACGCCTAGGGTAAGGGTTCTATTAACCAGAAAGCCCTGAGTTCCAAGAACACAGCAGCTGCGAAGGACTAGCCAAGAAGAGCGCAAAAGTACCACAACATGCCTGCCTCCACAGCTTTTTCCTTGGGGACATGCCTAATTCCTGGCTGATTTGCCTTTCTCGTCTTAGGGTTGGGGTTCGGCCTAGGGCTAGGATTTTTAAAATCAGGAAGCCCTGAGTTCCAGGCACACTGGAGCTGTGAAAGGCATCCAAAAGGGAGTGCAAAAGTGCCACAACATGGCTGCTTTCACGGCTTTTTCCTTGGCAAGTAGCCTAACATCAGGCTGATTTACTTTCCCAGGGTTACTGTTAGGCTTAGGCCTAGGGCTAGGATTTTTGAAACTAGGAAGCCCTTAGCTCCAGGCACACTGCAGCTGTTCAAGGCATCCCAAGGGGAGTACAAAAGTGCAACAACATGGCAGCTTTCACAGCTTTTTCCTTGGCACCATCCCTATACCTAGGCTGATTTATCTGCCTAGGGTTAGGGTTAGGGTTCAGCCTAGGGCTTGGATTTCTTTAACCAGGAAGCCCTGAGTTCCAGGCTTACTTCATCTGCCAAAGGCATCCCAAAGGGAGTGCAGAAGTGCCACAACATGGCTGCTTTCACGGCTTTTTCCTTGGCAAGAAGCCTAACATCAGGCTGATTTACTTTCCCAGGGTTACTGTTAGGCTTAGGCCTAGGGCTAGGATTTTTGAAACTAGGAAGCCCTTAGCTCCAGGCACACTGCAGCTGTTCAAGGCATCCCAAGGGGAGTACAAAAGTGCAACAACATGGCAGCTTTCACAGCTTTTTCCTTGGCACCATCCCTATACCTGGGCTGATTTATCTGCCTAGGGTTAGGGTTAGGGTTCAGCCTAGGGCTTGAATTTTTTTTACCAGGAAGCCCTGAGTTCCAGGCTTACTTCATCTGCCAAAGGCATCCCAAAGGGAGTGCAGAAGTGCCACAACATGGCTGCTTTCACGGCTTTTCCCTTAGGAAGAACCCTAATACCCGGCTGATTTACCTTCCTAGGGTTACTGTTAGGCTTAGGCCTAGGACTTTTAAAACCAGGAAGCCCTGGGCTCCAGGCACACTGCAGCTGCGAAAGGCATCCCAAGGGGAGCGCAAAAGTGACGCAACTTGGCTGCCACCACTGATATTTCCATGAGACCATCCCGAACCATAGGTTGATTTTCCTTCCTAGGGTTAAGGTTTGAGTTACGCCTAGGGTAAGGGTTCTATTAACCAGAAAGCCCTGAGTTCCAAGAACACAGCAGCTGCGAAGGACTAGCCAAGAAGAGCGCAAAAGTACCACAACATGCCTGCCTCCACAGCTTTTTCCTTGGGGACATGCCTAATTCCTGGCTGATTTGCCTTTCTCGTCTTAGGGTTGCGGTTCGGCCTAGGGCTAGGATTTTTAAAAGCAGGAAGCCCTGAGTTCCAGGCACACTGGAGCTGTGAAAGGCATCCAAAAGGGATTGCAAAAGTGCCACAACATGGCTGCTTTCACGGCTTTTTCCTTGGCAAGACGCCTAACACCAGGCTGACTTACCTTCCCAGGGTTACTATTAGGCTTAAGCCTAGGGCTAGGATTTTTAAAACTAGGAAGCCCTTAGCTCCAGGCACACTGCAGCTGTTCAAGGCATCCCAAGGGGAGTACAAAAGTGCAACAACATGGCAGCTTTCACAGCTTTTTCCTTGGCACCATCCCTATACCTAGGCTGATTTATCTGCCTAGGGTTAGGGTTAGGGTTCAGCCTAGGGCTTGAATTTCTTTAACCAGGAAGCCCTGAGTTCCAGGCTTACTTCATCTGCCAAAGGCATCCCAAAGGGAGTGCAGAAGTGCCACAACATGGCTGCTTTCACGGCTTTTCCCTTAGGAAGAACCCTAATACCCGGCTGATTTACCTTCCTAGGGTTACTGTTAGGCTTAGGCCTAGGACTTTTAAAACCAGGAAGCCCTGGGCTCCAGGCACACTGCAGCTGCAAAAGGCATCCCAAGGGGAGCGCAAAAGTGACGCAACTTGGCTGCCACCACTGATATTTCCATGAGACCATCCCGAACCATAGGTTGATTTTCCTTCCTAGGGTTAAGGTTTGAGTTACGCCTAGGGTAAGGGTCTATTAACCAGAAAGCCCTGAGTTCCAAGAACACAGCAGCTGCGAAGGACTAGCCAAGAAGAGCGCAAAAGTACCACAACATGCCTGCCTCCACAGCTTTTTCCTTGGGGACATGCCTAATTCCTGGCTGATTTGCCTTTCTCGTCTTAGGGTTGGGGTTCGGCCTAGGGCTAGGATTTTTAAAAGCAGGAAGCCCTGAGTTCCAGGCACACTGGAGCTGTGAAAGGCATCCAAAAGGGAGTGCAAAAGTGCCACAACATGGCTGCTTTCACGGCTTTTTCCTTGGCAAGAAGCCTAACACCAGGCTGACATACTTTCCCAGGGTTACTGTTAGGCTTAGGCCTAGGGCTAGGATTTTTGAAACTAGGAAGCCCTTAGCTCCAGGCACACTGCAGCTGTTCAAGGCATCCCAAGGGGAGTACAAAAGTGCAACAACATGGCAGCTTTCACAGCTTTTTCCTTGGCACCATCCCTATACCTGGGCTGATTTATCTGCCTAGGGTTAGGGTTAGGGTTCAGCCTAGGGCTTGAATTTTTTTTACCAGGAAGCCCTGAGTTCCAGGCTTACTTCATCTGCCAAAGGCATCCCAAAGGGAGTGCAGAAGTGCCACAACATGGCTGCTTTCACGGCTTTTCCCTTAGGAAGAACCCTAATACCCGGCTGATTTACCTTCCTAGGGTTACTGTTAGGCTTAGGCCTAGGACTTTTAAAACCAGGAAGCCCTGGGCTCCAGGCACACTGCAGCTGCGAAAGGCATCCCAAGGGGAGCGCAAAAGTGACGCAACTTGGCTGCCACCACTGATATTTCCATGAGACCATCCCGAACCATAGGTTGATTTTCCTTCCTAGGGTTAAGGTTTGAGTTACGCCTAGGGTAAGGGTTCTATTAACCAGAAAGCCCTGAGTTCCAAGAACACAGCAGCTGCGAAGGACTAGCCAAGAAGAGCGCAAAAGTACCACAACATGCCTGCCTCCACAGCTTTTTCCTTGGGGACATGCCTAATTCCTGGCTGATTTGCCTTTCTCGTCTTAGGGTTGCGGTTCGGCCTAGGGCTAGGATTTTTAAAAGCAGGAAGCCCTGAGTTCCAGGCACACTGGAGCTGTGAAAGGCATCCAAAAGGGATTGCAAAAGTGCCACAACATGGCTGCTTTCACGGCTTTTTCCTTGGCAAGACGCCTAACACCAGGCTGACTTACCTTCCCAGGGTTACTATTAGGCTTAAGCCTAGGGCTACGATTTTTAAAACTAGGAAGCCCTTAGCTCCAGGCACACTGCAGCTGTTCAAGGCATCCCAAGGGGAGTACAAAAGTGCAACAACATGGCAGCTTTCACAGCTTTTTCCTTGGCACCATCCCTATACCTAGGCTGATTTATCTGCCTAGGGTTAGGGTTAGGGTTCAGCCTAGGGCTTGAATTTCTTTAACCAGGAAGCCCTGAGTTCCAGGCTTACTTCATCTGCCAAAGGCATCCCAAAGGGAGTGCAGAAGTGCCACAACATGGCTGCTTTCACGGCTTTTCCCTTAGGAAGAACCCTAATACCCGGCTGATTTACCTTCCTAGGGTTACTGTTAGGCTTAGGCCTAGGACTTTTAAAACCAGGAAGCCCTGGGCTCCAGGCACACTGCAGCTGCAAAAGGCATCCCAAGGGGAGCGCAAAAGTGACGCAACTTGGCTGCCACCACTGATATTTCCATGAGACCATCCCGAACCATAGGTTGATTTTCCTTCCTAGGGTTAAGGTTTGAGTTACGCCTAGGGTAAGGGTCTATTAACCAGAAAGCCCTGAGTTCCAAGAACACAGCAGCTGCGAAGGACTAGCCAAGAAGAGCGCAAAAGTACCACAACATGCCTGCCTCCACAGCTTTTTCCTTGGGGACATGCCTAATTCCTGGCTGATTTGCCTTTCTCGTCTTAGGGTTGGGGTTCGGCCTAGGGCTAGGATTTTTAAAAGCAGGAAGCCCTGAGTTCCAGGCACACTGGAGCTGTGAAAGGCATCCAAAAGGGAGTGCAAAAGTGCCACAACATGGCTGCTTTCACGGCTTTTTCCTTGGCAAGAAGCCTAACACCAGGCTGACATACTTTCCCAGGGTTACTGTTAGGCTTAGGCCTAGAGCTAGGATTTTTGAAACTAGGAAGCCCTGGGCTCCAGGCACACTGCAGCTGTTCAAGGCATCCCAAGGGGAGTACAAAAGTGCAACAACATGGCAGCTTTCACAGCTTTTTCCTTGGCACCATCCCTATACCTAGGCTGATTTATCTGCCTAGGGTTAGGGTTAGGGTTCAGCCTAGGGCTTGGATTTCTTTAACCAGGAAGCCCTGAGTTCCAGGCTTACTTCATCTGCCAAAGGCATCCCAAAGGGAGTGCAGAAGTGCCACAACATGGCTGCTTTCACGGCTTTTCCCTTAGGAAGAACCCTAATACCCGGCTGATTTACCTTCCTAGGGTTACTGTTAGGCTTAGGCCTAGGACTTTTAAAACCAGGAAGCCCTGGGCTCCAGGCACACTGCAGCTGCGAAAGGCATCCCAAGGGGAGCGCAAAAGTGACGCAACTTGGCTGCCACCACTGATATTTCCATGAGACCATCCCGAACCATAGGCTGATTTTCCTTCCTAGGGTTAAGGTTTGAGTTACGCCTAGGGTAAGGGTTCTATTAACCAGAAAGCCCTGAGTTCCAAGAACACAGCAGCTGCGAAGGACTAGCCAAGAAGAGCGCAAAAGTACCACAACATGCCTGCCTCCACAGCTTTTTCCTTGGGGACATGCCTAATTCCTGGCTGATTTGCCTTTCTCGTCTTAGGGTTGGGGTTCGGCCTAGGGCTAGGATTTTTAAAATCAGGAAGCCCTGAGTTCCAGGCACACTGGAGCTGTGAAAGGCATCCAAAAGGGAGTGCAAAAGTGCCACAACATGGCTGTTTCACGGCTTTTTCCTTGGCAAGAAGCCTAACATCAGGCTGATTTACTTTCCCAGGGTTACTGTTAGGCTTAGGCCTAGGGCTAGGATTTTTGAAACTAGGAAGCCCTTAGCTCCAGGCACACTGCAGCTGTTCAAGGCATCCCAAGGGGAGTACAAAAGTGCAACAACATGGCAGCTTTCACAGCTTTTTCCTTGGCACCATCCCTATACCTAGGCTGATTTATCTGCCTAGAGTTAGGGTTAGGGTTCAGCCTAGGGCTTGGATTTCTTTAACCAGGAAGCCCTGAGTTCCAGGCTTACTTCATCTGCCAAAGGCATCCCAAAGGGAGTGCAGAAGTGCCACAACATGGCTGCTTTCACGGCTTTTTCCTTGGCAAGAAGCCTAACATCAGGCTGATTTACTTTCCCAGGGTTACTGTTAGGCTTAGGCCTAGGGCTAGGATTTTTGAAACTAGGAAGCCCTTAGCTCCAGGCACACTGCAGCTGTTCAAGGCATCCCAAGGGGAGTACAAAAGTGCAACAACATGGCAGCTTTCACAGCTTTTTCCTTGGCACCATCCCTATACCTGGGCTGATTTATCTGCCTAGGGTTAGGGTTAGGGTTCAGCCTAGGGCTTGAATTTTTTTTACCAGGAAGCCCTGAGTTCCAGGCTTACTTCATCTGCCAAAGGCATCCCAAAGGGAGTGCAGAAGTGCCACAACATGGCTGCTTTCACGGCTTTTCCCTTAGGAAGAACCCTAATACCCGGCTGATTTACCTTCCTAGGGTTACTGTTAGGCTTAGGCCTAGGACTTTTAAAACCAGGAAGCCCTGGGCCCCAGGCACACTGCAGCTGCGAAAGGCATCCCAAGGGGAGCGCAAAAGTGACGCAACTTGGCTGCCACCACTGATATTTCCATGAGACCATCCCGAACCATAGGTTGATTTTCCTTCCTAGGGTTAAGGTTTGAGTTACGCCTAGGGTAAGGGTTCTATTAACCAGAAAGCCCTGAGTTCCAAGAACACAGCAGCTGCGAAGGACTAGCCAAGAAGAGCGCAAAAGTACCACAACATGCCTGCCTCCACAGCTTTTTCCTTGGGGACATGCCTAATTCCTGGCTGATTTGCCTTTCTCGTCATAGGGTTGGGGTTCGGCCTAGGGCTAGGATTTTTAAAAGCAGGAAGCCCTGAGTTCCAGGCACACTGGAGCTGTGAAAGGCATCCAAAAGGGAGTGCAAAAGTGCCACAACATGGCTGCTTTCACGGCTTTTTCCTTGGCAAGACGCCTAACACCAGGCTGACTTACCTTCCCAGGGTTACTATTAGGCTTAAGCCTAGGGCTACGATTTTTAAAACTAGGAAGCCCTTAGCTCCAGGCACACTGCAGCTGTTCAAGGCATCCCAAGGGGAGTACAAAAGTGCAACAACATGGCAGCTTTCACAGCTTTTTCCTTGGCACCATCCCTATACCTAGGCTGATTTATCTGCCTAGGGTTAGGGTTAGGGTTCAGCCTAGGGCTTGGATTTCTTTAACCAGGAAGCCCTGAGTTCCAGGCTTACTTCATCTGCCAAAGGCATCCCAAAGGGAGTGCAGAAGTGCCACAACATGGCTGCTTTCACGGCTTTTCCCTTAGGAAGAACCCTAATACCCGGCTGATTTACCTTCCTAGGGTTACTGTTAGGCTTAGGCCTAGGACTTTTAAAACCAGGAAGCCCTGGGCTCCAGGCACACTGCAGCTGCAAAAGGCATCCCAAGGGGAGCGCAAAAGTGACGCAACTTGGCTGCCACCACTGATATTTCCATGAGACCATCCCGAACCATAGGTTGATTTTCCTTCCTAGGGTTAAGGTTTGAGTTACGCCTAGGGTAAGGGTCTATTAACCAGAAAGCCCTGAGTTCCAAGAACACAGCAGCTGCGAAGGACTAGCCAAGAAGAGCGCAAAAGTACCACAACATGCCTGCCTCCACAGCTTTTTCCTTGGGGACATGCCTAATTCCTGGCTGATTTGCCTTTCTCGTCTTAGGGTTGGGGTTCGGCCTAGGGCTAGGATTTTTAAAAGCAGGAAGCCCTGAGTTCCAGGCACACTGGAGCTGTGAAAGGCATCCAAAAGGGAGTGCAAAAGTGCCACAACATGGCTGCTTTCACGGCTTTTTCCTTGGCAAGAAGCCTAACACCAGGCTGACATACTTTCCCAGGGTTACTGTTAGGCTTAGGCCTAGGGCTAGGATTTTTGAAACTAGGAAGCCCTGGGCTCCAGGCACACTGCAGCTGTTCAAGGCATCCCAAGGGGAGTACAAAAGTGCAACAACATGGCAGCTTTCACAGCTTTTTCCTTGGCACCATCCCTATACCTAGGCTGATTTATCTGCCTAGGGTTAGGGTTAGGGTTCAGCCTAGGGCTTGGATTTCTTTAACCAGGAAGCCCTGAGTTCCAGGCTTACTTCATCTGCCAAAGGCATCCCAAAGGGAGTGCAGAAGTGCCACAACATGGCTGCTTTCACGGCTTTTCCCTTAGGAAGAACCCTAATACCCGGCTGATTTACCTTCCTAGGGTTACTGTTAGGCTTAGGCCTAGGACTTTTAAAACCAGGAAGCCCTGGGCTCCAGGCACACTGCAGCTGAGAAAGGCATCCCAAGGGGAGCGCAAAAGTGACGCAACTTGGCTGCCACCACTGATATTTCCATGAGACCATCCCGAACCATAGGCTGATTTTCCTTCCTACGGTTAAGGTTTGAGTTACGCCTAGGGTAAGGGTTCTATTAACCAGAAAGCCCTGAGTTCCAAGAACACAGCAGCTGCGAAGGACTAGCCAAGAAGAGCGCAAAAGTACCACAACATGCCTGCCTCCACAGCTTTTTCCTTGTGGACATGCCTAATTCCTGGCTGATTTGCCTTTCTCGTCTTAGGGTTGGGGTTCGGCCTAGGGCTAGGATTTTTAAAAGCAGGAAGCCCTGAGTTCCAGGCACACTGGAGCTGTGAAAGGCATCCAAAAGGGAGTGCAAAAGTGCCACAACATGGCTGCTTTCACGGCTTTTTCCTTGGCAAGAAGCCTAAAACCAGGCTGATTTGCCTTCCCAGGGTTACTGTTAGGCTTAGGCCTAGGGCTAGGATTTTTAAAACTAGGAAGCCCTGGGCTCCAGGCACACTGCAGCTGTTCAAGGCATCCCAAGGGGAGTACAAAAGTGCAACAACATGGCAGCTTTCACAGCTTTTTCCTTGGCACCATCCCTATACCTAGGCTGATTTATCTGCCTAGGGTTAGGGTTAGGGTTCAGCCTAGGGCTTGGATTTCTTTAACCAGGAAGCCCTGAGTTCCAGGCTTACTTCATCTGCCAAAGGCATCCCAAAGGGAGTGCAGAAGAGCCACAACATGGCTGCTTTCACGGCTTTTTCCTTGGCAAGAAGCCTAACATCAGGCTGATTTACTTTCCCAGGGTTACTGTTAGGCTTAGGCCTAGGGCTAGGATTTTTGAAACTAGGAAGCCCTTAGCTCCAGGCACACTGCAGCTGTTCAAGGCATCCCAAGGGGAGTACAATAGTGCAACAACATGGCAGCTTTCACAGCTTTTTCCTTGGCACCATCCCTATACCTGGGCTGATTTATCTGCCTAGGGTTAGGGTTAGGGTTCAGCCTAGGGCTTGAATTTTTTTAACCAGGAAGCCCTGAGTTCCAGGCTTACTTCATCTGCCAAAGGCATCCCAAAGGGAGTGCAGAAGTGCCACAACATGGCTGCTTTCACGGCTTTTCCCTTAGGAAGAACCCTAATACCCGGCTGATTTACCTTCCTAGGGTTACTGTTAGGCTTAGGCCTAGGACTTTTAAAACCAGGAAGCCCTGGGCTCCAGGCACACTGCAGCTGCGAAAGGCATCCCAAGGGGAGCGCAAAAGTGACGCAACTTGGCTGCCACCACTGATATTTCCATGAGACCATCCGGAACCATAGGCTGATTTTCCTTCCTAGGGTTAAGGTTTGAGTTACGCCTAGGGTAAGGGTTCTATTAACCAGAAAGCCCTGAGTTCCAAGAACACAGCAGCTGCGAAGGACTAGCCAAGAAGAGCGCAAAAGTACCACAACATGCCTGCCTCCACAGCTTTTTCCTTGGGGACATGCCTAATTCCTGGCTGATTTGCCTTTCTCGTCTTAGGGTTGCGGTTCGGCCTAGGGCTAGGATTTTTAAAAGCAGGAAGCCCTGAGTTCCAGGCACACTGGAGCTGTGAAAGGCATCCAAAAGGGAGTGCAAAAGTGCCACAACATGGCTGCTTTCACGGCTTTTTCCTTGGCAAGAAGCCTAACACCAGGCTGATTTACTTTCCCAGGGTTACTGCTAGGCTTAGGCCTAGGGCTAGGATTTTTGAAACTAGGAGGCCCTTAGCTCCAGGCACACTGCAGCTGTTCAAGGCATCCCAAGGGGAGTACAAAAGTGCAACAACATGGCAGCTTTCACAGCTTTTTCCTTGGCACCATCCCTATACCTAGGCTGATTTATCTGCCTAGGGTTAGGGTTAGGGTTCAGCCTAGGGCTTGGATTTCTTTAACCAGGAAGCCCTGAGTTCCAGGCTTACTTCATCTGCCAAAGGCATCCCAAAGGGAGTGCAGAAGTGCCACAACATGGCTGCTTTCACGGCTTTTCCCTTAGGAAGAACCCTAATACCCGGCTGATTTACCTTCCTAGGGTTACTGTTAGGCTTAGGCCTAGGACTTTTAAAACCAGGAAGCCCTGGGCTCCAGGCACACTGCAGCTGCGAAAGGCATCCCAAGGGGAGCGCAAAAGTGACGCAACTTGGCTGCCACCACTGATATTTCCATGAGACCATCCCGAACCATAGGCTGATTTTCCTTCCTAGGGTTAAGGTTTGAGTTACGCCTAGGGTAAGGGTTCTATTAACCAGAAAGCCCTGAGTTCCAAGAACACAGCAGCTGCGAAGGACTAGCCAAGAAGAGCGCAAAAGTACCACAACATGCCTGCCTCCACAGCTTTTTCCTTGGGGACATGCCTAATTCCTGGCTGATTTGCCTTTCTCGTCTTAGGGTTGGGGTTCGGCCTAGGGCTAGGATTTTTAAAAGCAGGAAGCCCTGAGTTCCAGGCACACTGGAGCTGTGAAAGGCATCCAAAAGGGAGTGCAAAAGTGCCACAACATGGCTGTTTCACGGCTTTTTCCTTGGCAAGAAGCCTAACATCAGGCTGATTTACTTTCCCAGGGTTACTGTTAGGCTTAGGCCTAGGGCTAGGATTTTTGAAACTAGGAAGCCCTTAGCTCCAGGCACACTGCAGCTGTTCAAGGCATCCCAAGGGGAGTACAAAAGTGCAACAACATGGCAGCTTTCACAGCTTTTTCCTTGGCACCATCCCTATACCTAGGCTGATTTATCTGCCTAGGGTTAGGGTTAGGGTTCAGCCTAGGGCTTGGATTTCTTTAACCAGGAAGCCCTGAGTTCCAGGCTTACTTCATCTGCCAAAGGCATCCCAAAGGGAGTGCAGAAGTGCCACAACATGGCTGCTTTCACGGCTTTTTCCTTGGCAAGAAGCCTAACATCAGGCTGATTTACTTTCCCAGGGTTACTGTTAGGCTTAGGCCTAGGGCTAGGATTTTTGAAACTAGGAAGGCCTTTGCTCCAGGCACACTGCAGCTGTTCAAGGCATCCCAAGGGGAGTACAAAAGTGCAACAACATGGCAGCTTTCACAGCTTTTTCCTTGGCACCATCCCTATACCTGGGCTGATTTATCTGCCTAGGGTTAGGGTTAGGGTTCAGCCTAGGGCTTGAATTTTTTTTACCAGGAAGCCCTGAGTTCCAGGCTTACTTCATCTGCCAAAGGCATCCCAAAGGGAGTGCAGAAGTGCCACAACATGGCTGCTTTCACGGCTTTTCCCTTAGGAAGAACCCTAATACCCGGCTGATTTACCTTCCTAGGGTTACTGTTAGGCTTAGGCCTAGGACTTTTAAAACCAGGAAGCCCTGGGCCCCAGGCACACTGCAGCTGCGAAAGGCATCCCAAGGGGAGCGCAAAAGTGACGCAACTTGGCTGCCACCACTGATATTTCCATGAGACCATCCCGAACCATAGGTTGATTTTCCTTCCTAGGGTTAAGGTTTGAGTTACGCCTAGGGTAAGGGTTCTATTAACCAGAAAGCCCTGAGTTCCAAGAACACAGCAGCTGCGAAGGACTAGCCAAGAAGAGCGCAAAAGTACCACAACATGCCTGCCTCCACAGCTTTTTCCTTGGGGACATGCCTAATTCCTGGCTGATTTGCCTTTCTCGTCATAGGGTTGGGGTTCGGCCTAGGGCTAGGATTTTTAAAAGCAGGAAGCCCTGAGTTCCAGGCACACTGGAGCTGTGAAAGGCATCCAAAAGGGATTGCAAAAGTGCCACAACATGGCTGCTTTCACGGCTTTTTCCTTGGCAAGACGCCTAACACCAGGCTGACTTACCTTCCCAGGGTTACTATTAGGCTTAAGCCTAGGGCTACGATTTTTAAAACTAGGAAGCCCTTAGCTCCAGGCACACTGCAGCTGTTCAAGGCATCCCAAGGGGAGTACAAAAGTGCAACAACATGGCAGCTTTCACAGCTTTTTCCTTGGCACCATCCCTATACCTAGGCTGATTTATCTGCCTAGGGTTAGGGTTAGGGTTCAGCCTAGGGCTTGGATTTCTTTAACCAGGAAGCCCTGAGTTCCAGGCTTACTTCATCTGCCAAAGGCATCCCAAAGGGAGTGCAGAAGTGCCACAACATGGCTGCTTTCACGGCTTTTCCCTTAGGAAGAACCCTAATACCCGGCTGATTTACCTTCCTAGGGTTACTGTTAGGCTTAGGCCTAGGACTTTTAAAACCAGGAAGCCCTGGGCTCCAGGCACACTGCAGCTGCAAAAGGCATCCCAAGGGGAGCGCAAAAGTGACGCAACTTGGCTGCCACCACTGATATTTCCATGAGACCATCCCGAACCATAGGCTGATTTTCCTTCCTAGGGTTAAGGTTTGAGTTACGCCTAGGGTAAGGGTCTATTAACCAGAAAGCCCTGAGTTCCAAGAACACAGCAGCTGCGAAGGACTAGCCAAGAAGAGCGCAAAAGTACCACAACATGCCTGCCTCCACAGCTTTTTCCTTGGGGACATGCCTAATTCCTGGCTGATTTGCCTTTCTCGTCTTAGGGTTGGGGTTCGGCCTAGGGCTAGGATTTTTAAAAGCAGGAAGCCCTGAGTTCCAGGCACACTGGAGCTGTGAAAGGCATCCAAAAGGGAGTGCAAAAGTGCCACAACATGGCTGCTTTCACGGCTTTTTCCTTGGCAAGAAGCCTAACACCAGGCTGACATACTTTCCCAGGGTTACTGTTAGGCTTAGGCCTAGGGCTAGGATTTTTGAAACTAGGAAGCCCTGGGCTCCAGGCACACTGCAGCTGTTCAAGGCATCCCAAGGGGAGTACAAAAGTGCAACAACATGGCAGCTTTCACAGCTTTTTCCTTGGCACCATCCCTATACCTAGGCTGATTTATCTGCCTAGGGTTAGGGTTAGGGTTCAGCCTAGGGCTTGGATTTCTTTAACCAGGAAGCCCTGAGTTCCAGGCTTACTTCATCTGCCAAAGGCATCCCAAAGGGAGTGCAGAAGTGCCACAACATGGCTGCTTTCACGGCTTTTCCCTTAGGAAGAACCCTAATACCCGGCTGATTTACCTTCCTAGGGTTACTGTTAGGCTTAGGCCTAGGACTTTTAAAACCAGGAAGCCCTGGGCTCCAGGCACACTGCAGCTGAGAAAGGCATCCCAAGGAGAGCGCAAAAGTGACGCAACTTGGCTGCCACCACTGATATTTCCATGAGACCATCCCGAACCATAGGCTGATTTTCCTTCCTACGGTTAAGGTTTGAGTTACGCCTAGGGTAAGGGTTCTATTAACCAGAAAGCCCTGAGTTCCAAGAACACAGCAGCTGCGAAGGACTAGCCAAGAAGAGCGCAAAAGTACCACAACATGCCTGCCTCCACAGCTTTTTCCTTGTGGACATGCCTAATTCCTGGCTGATTCGCCTTTCTCGTCATAGGGTTGCGGTTCGGCCTAGGGCTAGGATTTTTAAAAGCAGGAAGCCCTGAGTTCCAGGCACACTGGAGCTGTGAAAGGCATCCAAAAGGGAGTGCAAAAGTGCCACAACATGGCTGCTTTCACGGCTTTTTCCTTGGCAAGAAGCCTAACACCAGGCTGATTTACTTTCCCAGGGTTACTGTTAGGCTTAGGCCTAGGGCTAGGATTTTTGAAACTAGGAAGCCCTTAGCTCCAGGCACACTGCAGCTGTTCAAGGCATCCCAAGGGGAGTACAAAAGTGCAACAACATGGCAGCTTTCACAGCTTTGTCCTTGGCACCATCCCTATACCTAGGCTGATTTATCTGCCTAGGGTTAGGGTTAGGGTTCAGCCTAGGGCTTGGATTTCTTTAACCAGGAAGCCCTGAGTTCCAGGCTTACTTCATCTGCCAAAGGCATCCCAAAGGGAGTGCAGAAGTGCCACAACATGGCTGCTTTCACGGCTTTTTCCTTGGCAAGAAGCCTAACACCAGGCTGATTTGCCTTCCCAGGGTTACTGTTAGGCTTAGGCCTAGGGCTAGGATTTTTGAAACTAGGAAGCCCTTAGCTCCAGGCACACTGCAGCTGTTCAAGGCATCCCAAGGGGAGTACAATAGTGCAACAACATGGCAGCTTTCACAGCTTTTTCCTTGGCACCATCCCTATACCTGGGCTGATTTATCTGCCTAGGGTTAGGGTTAGGGTTCAGCCTAGGGCTTGAATTTTTTTAACCAGGAAGCCCTGAGTTCCAGGCTTACTTCATCTGCCAAAGGCATCCCAAAGGGAGTGCAGAAGTGCCACAACATGGCTGCTTTCACGGCTTTTCCCTTAGGAAGAACCCTAATACCCGGCTGATTTACCTTCCTAGGGTTACTGTTAGGCTTAGGCCTAGGACTTTTAAAACCAGGAAGCCCTGGGCTCCAGGCACACTGCAGCTGCGAAAGGCATCCCAAGGGGAGCGCAAAAGTGACGCAACTTGGCTGCCACCGCTGATATTTCCATGAGACCATCCGGAACCATAGGCTGATTTTCCTTCCTAGGGTTAAGGTTTGAGTTACGCCTAGGGTAAGGGTTCTATTAACCAGAAAGCCCTGAGTTCCAAGAACACAGCAGCTGCGAAGGACTAGCCAAGAAGAGCGCAAAAGTACCACAACATGCCTGCCTCCACAGCTTTTTCCTTGGGGACATGCCTAATTCCTGGCTGATTTGCCTTTCTCGTCTTAGGGTTGCGGTTCGGCCTAGGGCTAGGATTTTTAAAAGCAGGAAGCCCTGAGTTCCAGGCACACTGGAGCTGTGAAAGGCATCCAAAAGGGAGTGCAAAAGTGCCACAACATGGCTGCTTTCACGGCTTTTTCCTTGGCAAGAAGCCTAACACCAGGCTGATTTACTTTCCCAGGGTTACTGCTAGGCTTAGGCCTAGGGCTAGGATTTTTGAAACTAGGAGGCCCTTAGCTCCAGGCACACTGCAGCTGTTCAAGGCATCCCAAGGGGAGTACAAAAGTGCAACAACATGGCAGCTTTCACAGCTTTTTCCTTGGCACCATCCCTATACCTAGGCTGATTTATCTGCCTAGGGTTAGGGTTAGGGTTCAGCCTAGGGCTTGGATTTCTTTAACCAGGAAGCCCTGAGTTCCAGGCTTACTTCATCTGCCAAAGGCATCCCAAAGGGAGTGCAGAAGTGCCACAACATGGCTGCTTTCACGGCTTTTCCCTTAGGAAGAACCCTAATACCCGGCTGATTTACCTTCCTAGGGTTACTGTTAGGCTTAGGCCTAGGACTTTTAAAACCAGGAAGCCCTGGGCTCCAGGCACACTGCAGCTGCAAAAGGCATCCCAAGGGGAGCGCAAAAGTGACGCAACTTGGCTGCCACCACTGATATTTCCATGAGACCATCCCGAACCATAGGTTGATTTTCCTTCCTAGGGTTAAGGTTTGAGTTACGCCTAGGGTAAGGGTTCTATTAACCAGAAAGCCCTGAGTTCCAAGAACACAGCAGCTGCGAAGGACTAGCCAAGAAGAGCGCAAAAGTACCACAACATGCCTGCCTCCACAGCTTTTTCCTTGGGGACATGCCTAATTCCTGGCTGATTTGCCTTTCTCGTCTTAGGGTTGCGGTTCGGCCTAGGGCTAGGATTTTTAAAAGCAGGAAGCCCTGAGTTCCAGGCACACTGGAGCTGTGAAAGGCATCCAAAAGGGAGTGCAAAAGTGCCACAACATGGCTGCTTTCACGGCTTTTTCCTTGGCAAGAAGCCTAACACCAGGCTGACATACTTTCCCAGGGTTACTGTTAGGCTTAGGCCTAGGGCTAGGATTTTTGAAACTAGGAAGCCCTGGGCTCCAGGCACACTGCAGCTGTTCAAGGCATCCCAAGGGGAGTACAAAAGTGCAACAACATGGCAGCTTTCACAGCTTTTTCCTTGGCACCATCCCTATACCTAGGCTGATTTATCTGCCTAGGGTTAGGGTTAGGGTTCAGCCTAGGGCTTGGATTTCTTTAACCAGGAAGCCCTGAGTTCCAGGCTTACTTCATCTGCCAAAGGCATCCCAAAGGGAGTGCAGAAGTGCCACAACATGGCTGCTTTCACGGCTTTTCCCTTAGGAAGAACCCTAATACCCGGCTGATTTACCTTCCTAGGGTTACTGTTAGGCTTAGGCCTAGGACTTTTAAAACCAGGAAGCCCTGGGCTCCAGGCACACTGCAGCTGCAAAAGGCATCCCAAGGGGAGCGCAAAAGTGACGCAACTTGGCTGCCACCACTGATATTTCCATGAGACCATCCCGAACCATAGGCTGATTTTCCTTCCTACGGTTAAGGTTTGAGTTACGCCTAGGGTAAGGGTTCTATTAACCAGAAAGCCCTGAGTTCCAAGAACACAGCAGCTGCGAAGGACTAGCCAAGAAGAGCGCAAAAGTACCACAACATGCCTGCCTCCACAGCTTTTTCCTTGTGGACATGCCTAATTCCTGGCTGATTTGCCTTTCTCGTCTTAGGGTTGGGGTTCGGCCTAGGGCTAGGATTTTTAAAATCAGGAAGCCCTGAGTTCCAGGCACACTGGAGCTGTGAAAGGCATCCAAAAGGGAGTGCAAAAGTGCCACAACATGGCTGCTTTCACGGCTTTTTCCTTGGCAAGAAGCCTAACACCAGGCTGAGTTGCCTTCCCAGGGTTACTGTTAGGCTTAGGCCTAGGGCTAGGATTTTTAAAACTAGGAAGCCCTGGGCTCCAGGCACACTGCAGCTGTTCAAGGCATCCCAAGGGGAGTACAAAAGTGCAACAACATGGCAGCTTTCACAGCTTTTTCCTTGGCACCATCCCTATACCTAGGCTGATTTATCTGCCTAGGGTTAGGGTTAGGGTTCAGCCTAGGGCTTGGATTTCTTTAACCAGGAAGCCCTGAGTTCCAGGCTTACTTCATCTGCCAAAGGCATCCCAAAGGGAGTGCAGAAGTGCCACAACATGGCTGCTTTCACGGCTTTTTCCTTGGCAAGAAGCCTAACATCAGGCTGATTTACTTTCCCAGGGTTACTGTTAGGCTTAGGCCTAGGGCTAGGATTTTTGAAACTAGGAAGCCCTTAGCTCCAGGCACACTGCAGCTGTTCAAGGCATCCCAAGGGGAGTACAATAGTGCAACAACATGGCAGCTTTCACAGCTTTTTCCTTGGCACCATCCCTATACCTGGGCTGATTTATCTGCCTAGGGTTAGGGTTAGGGTTCAGCCTAGGGCTTGAATTTTTTTAACCAGGAAGCCCTGAGTTCCAGGCTTACTTCATCTGCCAAAGGCATCCCAAAGGGAGTGCAGAAGTGCCACAACATGGCTGCTTTCACGGCTTTTCCCTTAGGAAGAACCCTAATACCCGGCTGATTTACCTTCCTAGGGTTACTGTTAGGCTTAGGCCTAGGACTTTTAAAACCAGGAAGCCCTGGGCTCCAGGCACACTGCAGCTGCGAAAGGCATCCCAAGGGGAGCGCAAAAGTGACGCAACTTGGCTGCCACCGCTGATATTTCCATGAGACCATCCCGAACCATAGGCTGATTTTCCTTCCTAGGGTTAAGGTTTGAGTTACGCCTAGGGTAAGGGTTCTATTAACCAGAAAGCCCTGAGTTCCAAGAACACAGCAGCTGCGAAGGACTAGCCAAGAAGAGCGCAAAAGTACCACAACATGCCTGCCTCCACAGCTTTTTCCTTGGGGACATGCCTAATTCCTGGCTGATTTGCCTTTCTCGTCTTAGGGTTGCGGTTCGGCCTAGGGCTAGGATTTTTAAAAGCAGGAAGCCCTGAGTTCCAGGCACACTGGAGCTGTGAAAGGCATCCAAAAGGGAGTGCAAAAGTGCCACAACATGGCTGCTTTCACGGCTTTTTCCTTGGCAAGAAGCCTAACACCAGGCTGATTTACTTTCCCAGGGTTACTGCTAGGCTTAGGCCTAGGGCTAGGATTTTTGAAACTAGGAGGCCCTTAGCTCCAGGCACACTGCAGCTGTTCAAGGCATCCCAAGGGGAGTACAAAAGTGCAACAACATGGCAGCTTTCACAGCTTTTTCCTTGGCACCATCCCTATACCTAGGCTGATTTATCTGCCTAGGGTTAGGGTTAGGGTTCAGCCTAGGGCTTGGATTTCTTTAACAAGGAAGCCCTGAGTTCCAGGCTTACTTCATCTGCCAAAGGCATCCCAAAGGGAGTGCAGAAGTGCCACAACATGGCTGCTTTCACGGCTTTTCCCTTAGGAAGAACCCTAATACCCGGCTGATTTACCTTCCTAGGGTTACTGTTAGGCTTAGGCCTAGGGCTAGGATTTTTGAAACTAGGAAGCCCTTAGCTCCAGGCACACTGCAGCTGTTCAAGGCATCCCAAGGGGACTACAAAAGTGCAACAACATGGCAGCTTTCACAGCTTTTTCCTTGGCACCATCCCTATACCTAGGCTGATTTATCTGCCTAGGGTTAGGGTTAGGGTTCAGCCTAGGGCTTGAATTTTTTTTACCAGGAAGCCCTGAGTTCCAGGCTTACTTCATCTGCCAAAGGCATCCCAAAGGGAGTGCAGAAGTGCCACAACATGGCTGCTTTCACGGCTTTTTCCTTGGCAAGAAGCCTAACATCAGGCTGATTTACTTTCCCAGGGTTACTGTTAGGCTTAGGCCTAGGGCTAGGATTTTTGAAACTAGGAAGCCCTTAGCTCCAGGCACACTGCAGCTGTTCAAGGCATCCCAAGGGGAGTACAAAAGTGCAACAACATGGCAGCTTTCACAGCTTTTTCCTTGGCACCATCCCTATACCTGGGCTGATTTATCTGCCTAGGGTTAGGGTTAGGGTTCAGCCTAGGGCTCTAATTTTTTTTACCAGGAAGCCCTGAGTTCCAGGCTTACTTCATCTGCCAAAGGCATCCCAAAGGGAGTGCAGAAGTGCCACAACATGGCTGCTTTCACGGCTTTTCCCTTAGGAAGAACCCTAATACCCGGCTGATTTACCTTCCTAGGGTTACTGTTAGGCTTAGGCCTAGGACTTTTAAAACCAGGAAGCCCTGGGCTCCAGGCACACTGCAGCTGCGAAAGGCATCCCAAGGGGAGCGCAAAAGTGACGCAACTTGGCTGCCACCACTGATATTTCCATGAGACCATCCCGAACCATAGGTTGATTTTCCTTCCTAGGGTTAAGGTTTGAGTTACGCCTAGGGTAAGGGTTCTATTAACCAGAAAGCCCTGAGTTCCAAGAACACAGCAGCTGCGAAGGACTAGCCAAGAAGAGCGCAAAAGTACCACAACATGCCTGCCTCCACAGCTTTTTCCTTGGGGACATGCCTAATTCCTGGCTGATTTGCCTTTCTCGTCTTAGGGTTGCGGTTCGGCCTAGGGCTAGGATTTTTAAAAGCAGGAAGCCCTGAGTTCCAGGCACACTGGAGCTGTGAAAGGCATCCAAAAGGGATTGCAAAAGTGCCACAACATGGCTGCTTTCACGGCTTTTTCCTTGGCAAGACGCCTAACACCAGGCTGACTTACCTTCCCAGGGTTACTATTAGGCTTAAGCCTAGGGCTACGATTTTTAAAACTAGGAAGCCCTTAGCTCCAGGCACACTGCAGCTGTTCAAGGCATCCCAAGGGGAGTACAAAAGTGCAACAACATGGCAGCTTTCACAGCTTTTTCCTTGGCACCATCCCTATACCTAGGCTGATTTATCTGCCTAGGGTTAGGGTTAGGGTTCAGCCTAGGGCTTGAATTTCTTTAACCAGGAAGCCCTGAGTTCCAGGCTTACTTCATCTGCCAAAGGCATCCCAAAGGGAGTGCAGAAGTGCCACAACATGGCTGCTTTCACGGCTTTTCCCTTAGGAAGAACCCTAATACCCGGCTGATTTACCTTCCTAGGGTTACTGTTAGGCTTAGGCCTAGGACTTTTAAAACCAGGAAGCCCTGGGCTCCAGGCACACTGCAGCTGCAAAAGGCATCCCAAGGGGAGCGCAAAAGTGACGCAACTTGGCTGCCACCACTGATATTTCCATGAGACCATCCCGAACCATAGGTTGATTTTCCTTCCTAGGGTTAAGGTTTGAGTTACGCCTAGGGTAAGGGTCTATTAACCAGAAAGCCCTGAGTTCCAAGAACACAGCAGCTGCGAAGGACTAGCCAAGAAGAGCGCAAAAGTACCACAACATGCCTGCCTCCACAGCTTTTTCCTTGGGGACATGCCTAATTCCTGGCTGATTTGCCTTTCTCGTCTTAGGGTTGGGGTTCGGCCTAGGGCTAGGATTTTTAAAAGCAGGAAGCCCTGAGTTCCAGGCACACTGGAGCTGTGAAAGGCATCCAAAAGGGAGTGCAAAAGTGCCACAACATGGCTGCTTTCACGGCTTTTTCCTTGGCAAGAAGCCTAACACCAGGCTGACATACTTTCCCAGGGTTACTGTTAGGCTTAGGCCTAGGGCTAGGATTTTTGAAACTAGGAAGCCCTGGGCTCCAGGCACACTGCAGCTGTTCAAGGCATCCCAAGGGGAGTACAAAAGTGCAACAACATGGCAGCTTTCACAGCTTTTTCCTTGGCACCATCCCTATACCTAGGCTGATTTATCTGCCTAGGGTTAGGGTTAGGGTTCAGCCTAGGGCTTGGATTTCTTTAACCAGGAAGCCCTGAGTTCCAGGCTTACTTCATCTGCCAAAGGCATCCCAAAGGGAGTGCAGAAGTGCCACAACATGGCTGCTTTCACGGCTTTTCCCTTAGGAAGAACCCTAATACCCGGCTGATTTACCTTCCTAGGGTTACTGTTAGGCTTAGGCCTAGGACTTTTAAAACCAGGAAGCCCTGGGCTCCAGGCACACTGCAGCTGCGAAAGGCATCCCAAGGGGAGCGCAAAAGTGACGCAACTTGGCTGCCACCACTGATATTTCCATGAGACCATCCCGAACCATAGGCTGATTTTCCTTCCTAGGGTTAAGGTTTGAGTTACGCCTAGGGTAAGGGTTCTATTAACCAGAAAGCCCTGAGTTCCAAGAACACAGCAGCTGCGAAGGACTAGCCAAGAAGAGCGCAAAAGTACCACAACATGCCTGCCTCCACAGCTTTTTCCTTGGGGACATGCCTAATTCCTGGCTGATTTGCCTTTCTCGTCTTAGGGTTGGGGTTCGGCCTAGGGCTAGGATTTTTAAAATCAGGAAGCCCTGAGTTCCAGGCACACTGGAGCTGTGAAAGGCATCCAAAAGGGAGTGCAAAAGTGCCACAACATGGCTGTTTCACGGCTTTTTCCTTGGCAAGAAGCCTAACATCAGGCTGATTTACTTTCCCAGGGTTACTGTTAGGCTTAGGCCTAGGGCTAGGATTTTTGAAACTAGGAAGCCCTTAGCTCCAGGCACACTGCAGCTGTTCAAGGCATCCCAAGGGGAGTACAAAAGTGCAACAACATGGCAGCTTTCACAGCTTTTTCCTTGGCACCATCCCTATACCTAGGCTGATTTATCTGCCTAGGGTTAGGGTTAGGGTTCAGCCTAGGGCTTGGATTTCTTTAACCAGGAAGCCCTGAGTTCCAGGCTTACTTCATCTGCCAAAGGCATCCCAAAGGGAGTGCAGAAGTGCCACAACATGGCTGCTTTCACGGCTTTTTCCTTGGCAAGAAGCCTAACATCAGGCTGATTTACTTTCCCAGGGTTACTGTTAGGCTTAGGCCTAGGGCTAGGATTTTTGAAACTAGGAAGCCCTTAGCTCCAGGCACACTGCAGCTGTTCAAGGCATCCCAAGGGGAGTACAAAAGTGCAACAACATGGCAGCTTTCACAGCTTTTTCCTTGGCACCATCCCTATACCTGGGCTGATTTATCTGCCTAGGGTTAGGGTTAGGGTTCAGCCTAGGGCTTGAATTTTTTTTACCAGGAAGCCCTGAGTTCCAGGCTTACTTCATCTGCCAAAGGCATCCCAAAGGGAGTGCAGAAGTGCCACAACATGGCTGCTTTCACGGCTTTTCCCTTAGGAAGAACCCTAATACGCGGCTGATTTACCTTCCTAGGGTTACTGTTAGGCTTAGGCCTAGGACTTTTAAAACCAGGAAGCCCTGGGCCCCAGGCACACTGCAGCTGCGAAAGGCATCCCAAGGGGAGCGCAAAAGTGACGCAACTTGGCTGCCACCACTGATATTTCCATGAGACCATCCCGAACCATAGGTTGATTTTCCTTCCTAGGGTTAAGGTTTGAGTTACGCCTAGGGTAAGGGTTCTATTAACCAGAAAGCCCTGAGTTCCAAGAACACAGCAGCTGCGAAGGACTAGCCAAGAAGAGCGCAAAAGTACCACAACATGCCTGCCTCCACAGCTTTTTCCTTGGGGACATGCCTAATTCCTGGCTGATTTGCCTTTCTCGTCATAGGGTTGGGGTTCGGCCTAGGGCTAGGATTTTTAAAAGCAGGAAGCCCTGAGTTCCAGGCACACTGGAGCTGTGAAAGGCATCCAAAAGGGATTGCAAAAGTGCCACAACATGGCTGCTTTCACGGCTTTTTCCTTGGCAAGACGCCTAACACCAGGCTGACTTACCTTCCCAGGGTTACTATTAGGCTTAAGCCTAGGGCTACGATTTTAAAACTAGGAAGCCCTTAGCTCCAGGCACACTGCAGCTGTTCAAGGCATCCCAAGGGGAGTACAAAAGTGCAACAACATGGCAGCTTTCACAGCTTTTTCCTTGGCACCATCCCTATACCTAGGCTGATTTATCTGCCTAGGGTTAGGGTTAGGGTTCAGCCTAGGGCTTGGATTTCTTTAACCAGGAAGCCCTGAGTTCCAGGCTTACTTCATCTGCCAAAGGCATCCCAAAGGGAGTGCAGAAGTGCCACAACATGGCTGCTTTCACGGCTTTTCCCTTAGGAAGAACCCTAATACCCGGCTGATTTACCTTCCTAGGGTTACTGTTAGGCTTAGGCCTAGGACTTTTAAAACCAGGAAGCCCTGGGCTCCAGGCACACTGCAGCTGCAAAAGGCATCCCAAGGGGAGCGCAAAAGTGACGCAACTTGGCTGCCACCACTGATATTTCCATGAGACCATCCCGAACCATAGGTTGATTTTCCTTCCTAGGGTTAAGGTTTGAGTTACGCCTAGGGTAAGGGTTCTATTAACCAGAAAGCCCTGAGTTCCAAGAACACAGCAGCTGCGAAGGACTAGCCAAGAAGAGCGCAAAAGTACCACAACATGCCTGCCTCCACAGCTTTTTCCTTGGGGACATGCCTAATTCCTGGCTGATTTGCCTTTCTCGTCTTAGGGTTGGGGTTCGGCCTAGGGCTAGGATTTTTAAAAGCAGGAAGCCCTGAGTTCCAGGCACACTGGAGCTGTGAAA
The DNA here is from genome assembly GCF_027887145.1 of Ammospiza caudacuta. Lineage (NCBI taxonomy): Eukaryota > Metazoa > Chordata > Aves > Passeriformes > Passerellidae > Ammospiza > Ammospiza caudacuta. The sequence goes on from NW_026682976.1 coordinate 136,751, forward strand.
GGCATCCAAAAGGGAGTGCAAAAGTGCCACAACATGGCTGCTTTCACGGCTTTTTCCTTGGCAAGAAGCCTAACACCAGGCTGACATACTTTCCCAGGGTTACTGTTAGGCTTAGGCCTAGGGCTAGGATTTTTGAAACTAGGAAGCCCTGGGCTCCAGGCACACTGCAGCTGTTCAAGGCATCCCAAGGGGAGTACAAAAGTGCAACAACATGGCAGCTTTCACAGCTTTTTCCTTGGCACCATCCCTATACCTAGGCTGATTTATCTGCCTAGGGTTAGGGTTAGGGTTCAGCCTAGGGCTTGGATTTCTTTAACCAGGAAGCCCTGAGTTCCAGGCTTACTTCATCTGCCAAAGGCATCCCAAAGGGAGTGCAGAAGTGCCACAACATGGCTGCTTTCACGGCTTTTCCCTTAGGAAGAACCCTAATACCCGGCTGATTTACCTTCCTAGGGTTACTGTTAGGCTTAGGCCTAGGACTTTTAAAACCAGGAAGCCCTGGGCTCCAGGCACACTGCAGCTGAGAAAGGCATCCCAAGGGGAGCGCAAAAGTGACGCAACTTGGCTGCCACCACTGATATTTCCATGAGACCATCCCGAACCATAGGCTGATTTTCCTTCCTAGGGTTAAGGTTTGAGTTACGCCTAGGGTAAGGGTTCTATTAACCAGAAAGCCCTGAGTTCCAAGAACACAGCAGCTGCGAAGGACTAGCCAAGAAGAGCGCAAAAGTACCACAACATGCCTGCCTCCACAGCTTTTTCCTTGGGGACATGCCTAATTCCTGGCTGATTTGCCTTTCTCGTCTTAGGGTTGGGGTTCGGCCTAGGGCTAGGATTTTTAAAAGCAGGAAGCCCTGAGTTCCAGGCACACTGGAGCTGTGAAAGGCATCCAAAAGGGAGTGCAAAAGTGCCACAACATGGCTGCTTTCACGGCTTTTTCCTTGGCAAGAAGCCTAACACCAGGCTGATTTGCCTTCCCAGGGTTACTGTTAGGCTTAGGCCTAGGGCTAGGATTTTTAAAACTAGGAAGCCCTGGGCTCCAGGCACACTGCAGCTGTTCAAGGCATCCCAAGGGGAGTACAAAAGTGCAACAACATGGCAGCTTTCACAGCTTTTTCCTTGGCACCATCCCTATACCTAGGCTGATTTATCTGCCTAGGGTTAGGGTTAGGGTTCAGCCTAGGGCTTGGATTTCTTTAACCAGGAAGCCCTGAGTTCCAGGCTTACTTCATCTGCCAAAGGCATCCCAAAGGGAGTGCAGAAGTGCCACAACATGGCTGCTTTCACGGCTTTTCCCTTAGGAAGAACCCTAATACCCGGCTGATTTACCTTCCCAGGGTTACTGTTAGGCTTAGGCCTAGGACTTTTAAAACCAGGAAGCCCTGGGCTCCAGGCACACTGCAGCTGAGAAAGGCATCCCAAGGGGAGCGCAAAAGTGACGCAACTTGGCTGCCACCACTGATATTTCCATGAGACCATCCCGAACCATAGGCTGATTTTCCTTCCTAGGGTTAAGGTTTGAGTTACGCCTAGGGTAAGGGTTCTATTAACCAGAAAGCCCTGAGTTCCAAGAACACAGCAGCTGCGAAGGACTAGCCAAGAAGAGCGCAAAAGTACCACAACATGCCTGCCTCCACAGCTTTTTCCTTGGGGACATGCCTAATTTCTGGCTGATTTGCCTTTCTCGTCTTAGGGTTGGGGTTCGGCCTAGGGCTAGGATTTTTAAAAGCAGGAAGCCCTGAGTTCCAGGCACACTGGAGCTGTGAAAGGCATCCAAAAGGGAGTGCAAAAGTGCCACAACATGGCTGCTTTCACGGCTTTTTCCTTGGCAAGAAGCCTAACACCAGGCTGATTTGCCTTCCCAGGGTTACTGTTAGGCTTAGGCCTAGGGCTAGGATTTTTAAAACTAGGAAGCCCTGGGCTCCAGGCACACTGCAGCTGCAAAAGGCATCCCAAGGGGAGTACAAAAGTGCAACAACATGGCAGCTTTCACAGCTTTTTCCTTGGCACCATCCCTATACCTAGGCTGATTTATCTGCCTAGGGTTAGGGTTAGGGTTCAGCCTAGGGCTTGGATTTCTTTAACCAGGAAGCCCTGAGTTCCAGGCTTACTTCATCTGCCAAAGGCATCCCAAAGGGAGTGCAGAAGTGCCACAACATGGCTGCTTTCACGGCTTTTTCCTTGGCAAGAAGCCTAACATCAGGCTGATTTACTTTCCCAGGGTTACTGTTAGGCTTAGGCCTAGGGCTAGGATTTTTGAAACTAGGAAGCCCTTAGCTCCAGGCACACTGCAGCTGTTCAAGGCATCCCAAGGGGAGTACAATAGTGCAACAACATGGCAGCTTTCACAGCTTTTTCCTTGGCACCATCCCTATACCTGGGCTGATTTATCTGCCTAGGGTTAGGGTTAGGGTTCAGCCTAGGGCTTGAATTTTTTTAACCAGGAAGCCCTGAGTTCCAGGCTTACTTCATCTGCCAAAGGCATCCCAAAGGGAGTGCAGAAGTGCCACAACATGGCTGCTTTCACGGCTTTTCCCTTAGGAAGAACCCTAATACCCGGCTGATTTACCTTCCTAGGGTTACTGTTAGGCTTAGGCCTAGGACTTTTAAAACCAGGAAGCCCTGGGCTCCAGGCACACTGCAGCTGCGAAAGGCATCCCAAGGGGAGCGCAAAAGTGACGCAACTTGGCTGCCACCGCTGATATTTCCATGAGACCATCCGGAACCATAGGCTGATTTTCCTTCCTAGGGTTAAGGTTTGAGTTACGCCTAGGGTAAGGGTTCTATTAACCAGAAAGCCCTGAGTTCCAAGAACACAGCAGCTGCGAAGGACTAGCCAAGAAGAGCGCAAAAGTACCACAACATGCCTGCCTCCACAGCTTTTTCCTTGGGGACATGCCTAATTCCTGGCTGATTTGCCTTTCTCGTCTTAGGGTTGCGGTTCGGCCTAGGGCTAGGATTTTTAAAAGCAGGAAGCCCTGAGTTCCAGGCACACTGGAGCTGTGAAAGGCATCCAAAAGGGAGTGCAAAAGTGCCACAACATGGCTGCTTTCACGGCTTTTTCCTTGGCAAGAAGCCTAACACCAGGCTGATTTACTTTCCCAGGGTTACTGCTAGGCTTAGGCCTAGGGCTAGGATTTTTGAAACTAGGAGGCCCTTAGCGCCAGGCACACTGCAGCTGTTCAAGGCATCCCAAGGGGAGTACAAAAGTGCAACAACATGGCAGCTTTCACAGCTTTTTCCTTGGCACCATCCCTATACCTAGGCTGATTTATCTGCCTAGGGTTAGGGTTAGGGTTCAGCCTAGGGCTTGGATTTCTTTAACCAGGAAGCCCTGAGTTCCAGGCTTACTTCATCTGCCAAAGGCATCCCAAAGGGAGTGCAGAAGTGCCACAACATGGCTGCTTTCACGGCTTTTTCCTTGGCAAGAAGCCTAACATCAGGCTGATTTACCTTCCAAGGGTTACTGTTAGGCTTAGGCCTAGGGCTAGGATTTTTGAAACTAGGAAGCCCTTAGCTCCAGGCACACTGCAGCTGTTCAAGGCATCCCAAGGGGACTACAAAAGTGCAACAACATGGCAGCTTTCACAGCTTTTTCCTTGGCACCATCCCTGTACCTGGGCTGATTTATCTGCCTAGGGTTAGGGTTAGGGTTCAGCCTAGGGCTTGAATTTTTTTTACCAGGAAGCCCTGAGTTCCAGGCTTACTTCATCTGCCAAAGGCATCCCAAAGGGAGTGCAGAAGTGCCACAACATGGCTGCTTTCACGGCTTTTCCCTTAGGAAGAACCCTAATACCCGGCTGATTTACCTTCCTAGGGTTACTGTTAGGCTTAGGCCTAGGACTTTTAAAACCAGGAAGCCCTGGGCCCCAGGCACACTGCAGCTGCGAAAGGCATCCCAAGGGGAGCGCAAAAGTGACGCAACTTGGCTGCCACCACTGATATTTCCATGAGACCATCCCGAACCATAGGCTGATTTTCCTTCCTAGGGTTAAGGTTTGAGTTACGCCTAGGGTAAGGGTTCTATTAACCAGAAAGCCCTGAGTTCCAAGAACACAGCAGCTGCGAAGGACTAGCCAAGAAGAGCGCAAAAGTACCACAACATGCCTGCCTCCACAGCTTTTTCCTTGGGGACATGCCTAATTCCTGGCTGATTTGCCTTTCTCGTCATAGGGTTGGGGTTCGGCCTAGGGCTAGGATTTTTAAAATCAGGAAGCCCTGAGTTCCAGGCACACTGGAGCTGTGAAAGGCATCCAAAAGGGATTGCAAAAGTGCCACAACATGGCTGCTTTCACGGCTTTTTCCTTGGCAAGACGCCTAACACCAGGCTGACTTACCTTCCCAGGGTTACTATTAGGCTTAAGCCTAGGGCTACGATTTTTAAAACTAGGAAGCCCTTAGCTCCAGGCACACTGCAGCTGTTCAAGGCATCCCAAGGGGAGTACAAAAGTGCAACAACATGGCAGCTTTCACGGCTTTTTCCTTGGCACCATCCCTATACCTAGGCTGATTTATCTGCCTAGGGTTAGGGTTAGGGTTCAGCCTAGGGCTTGAATTTCTTTAACCAGGAAGCCCTGAGTTCCAGGCTTACTTCATCTGCCAAAGGCATCCCAAAGGGAGTGCAGAAGTGCCACAACATGGCTGCTTTCACGGCTTTTCCCTTAGGAAGAACCCTAATACCCGGCTGATTTACCTTCCTAGGGTTACTGTTAGGCTTAGGCCTAGGACTTTTAAAACCAGGAAGCCCTGGGCTCCAGGCACACTGCAGCTGCAAAAGGCATCCCAAGGGGAGCGCAAAAGTGACGCAACTTGGCTGCCACCACTGATATTTCCATGAGACCATCCCGAACCATAGGCTGATTTTCCTTCCTAGGGTTAAGGTTTGAGTTACGCCTAGGGTAAGGGTTCTATTAACCAGAAAGCCCTGAGTTCCAAGAACACAGCAGCTGCGAAGGACTAGCCAAGAAGAGCGCAAAAGTACCACAACATGCCTGCCTCCACAGCTTTTTCCTTGGGGACATGCCTAATTCCTGGCTGATTTGCCTTTCTCGTCTTAGGGTTGGGGTTCGGCCTAGGGCTAGGATTTTTAAAATCAGGAAGCCCTGAGTTCCAGGCACACTGGAGCTGTGAAAGGCATCCAAAAGGGAGTGCAAAAGTGCCACAACATGGCTGTTTCACGGCTTTTTCTTTGGCAAGAAGCCTAACATCAGGCTGATTTGCCTTCCCAGGGTTACTGTTAGGCTTAGGCCTAGGGCTAGGATTTTTGAAACTAGGAAGCCCTTAGCTCCAGGCACACTGCAGCTGTTCAAGGCATCCCAAGGGGAGTACAAAAGTGCAACAACATGGCAGCTTTCACAGCTTTTTCCTTGGCACCATCCCTATACCTAGGCTGATTTATCTGCCTAGGGTTAGGGTTAGGGTTCAGCCTAGGGCTTGGATTTCTTTAACCAGGAAGCCCTGAGTTCCAGGCTTACTTCATCTGCCAAAGGCATCCCAAAGGGAGTGCAGAAGTGCCACAACATGGCTGCTTTCACGGCTTTTCCCTTAGGAAGAACCCTAATACCCGGCTGATTTACCTTCCTAGGGTTACTGTTAGGCTTAGGCCTAGGACTTTTAAAACCAGGAAGCCCTGGGCTCCAGGCACACTGCAGCTGCGAAAGGCATCCCAAGGGGAGCGCAAAAGTGACGCAACTTGGCTGCCACCACTGATATTTCCATGAGACCATCCCGAACCATAGGTTGATTTTCCTTCCTAGGGTTAAGGTTTGAGTTACGCCTAGGGTAAGGGCTCTATTAACCAGAAAGCCCTGAGTTCCAAGAACACAGCAGCTGCGAAGGACTAGCCAAGAAGAGCGCAAAAGTACCACAACATGCCTGCCTCCACAGCTTTTTCCTTGGGGACATGCCTAATTCCTGGCTGATTTGCCTTTCTCGTCTTAGGGTTGGGGTTCGGCCTAGGGCTAGGATTTTTAAAATCAGGAAGCCCTGAGTTCCAGGCACACTGGAGCTGTGAAAGGCATCCCAAGGGGAGTACAAAAGTGCAACAACATGGCAGCTTTCACAGCTTTTTCCTTGGCAAGAAGCCTAACACCAGGCTGATTTACTTTCCCAGGGTTACTGTTAGGCTTAGGCCTAGGGCTAGGATTTTTGAAACTAGGAAGCCCTGGGCTCCAGGCACACTGCAGCTGTTCAAGGCATCCCAAGGGGAGTACAAAAGTGCAACAACATGGCAGCTTTCACAGCTTTTTCCTTGGCACCATCCCTATACCTAGGCTGATTTATCTGCCTAGGGTTAGGGTTAGGGTTCAGCCTAGGGCTTGGATTTCTTTAACCAGGAAGCCCTGAGTTCCAGGCTTACTTCATCTGCCAAAGGCATCCCAAAGGGAGTGCAGAAGTGCCACAACATGGCTGCTTTCATGGCTTTTTCCTTGGCATGAAGCCTAACATCAGGCTGATTTACCTTCCTAGGGTTACTGTTCGGCTTAGGCCTAGGGCTAGGATTTTTGAAACTAGGAAGCCCTTAGCTCCAGGCACACTGCAGCTGTTCAAGGCATCCCAAGGGGAGTACAAAAGTGCAACAACATGGCTGCTTTCACGGCTTTTCCCTTAGGAAGAACCCTAATACCCGGCTGATTTACCTTCCTAGGGTTACTGTTATGCTTAGGCCTAGGACTTTTAAAACCAGGAAGCCCTGGGCTCCAGGCACACTGCAGCTGCGAAAGGCGTCCCAAGGGGAGCGCAAAAGTGACGCAACTTGGCTGCCACCACTGATATTTCCATGAGACCATCCCGAACCATAGGTTGATTTTCCTTCCTAGGGTTAAGGCTTGAGTTACGCCTAGGGTAAGGGCTCTATTAACCAGAAAGCCCTGAGTTCCAAGAACACAGCAGCTGCGAAGGACTAGCCAAGAAGAGCGCAAAAGTACCACAACATGCCTGCCTCCACAGCTTTTTCCTTGGGGACATGCCTAATTCCTGGCTGATTTGCCTTTCTCGTCTTAGGGTTGGGGTTCGGCCTAGGGCTAGGATTTTTAAAAGCAGGAAGCCCTGAGTTCCAGGCACACTGGAGCTGTGAAAGGCATCCAAAAGGGAGTGCAAAAGTGCCACAACATGGCTGCTTTCACGGCTTTTTCCTTGGCAAGAAGCCTAACACCAGGCTGATTTACTTTCCCAGGGTTACTGTTAGGCTTAGGCCTAGGGCTAGGATTTTTAAAACTAGGAAGCCCTTAGCTCCAGGCACACTGCAGCTGTTCAAGGCATCCCAAGGGGAGTACAAAAGTGCAACAACATGGCAGCTTTCACAGCTTTTTCCTTGGCACCATCCCTATACCTAGGCTGATTTATCTGCCTAGGGTTAGGGTTAGGGTTCAGCCGAGGGCTTGAATTTTTTTTAACCAGGAAGCCCTGAGTTCCAGGCTTACTTCATCTGCCAAAGGCATCCCAAAGGGAGTGCAGAAGTGCCACAACATGGCTGCTTTCACGGCTTTTCCCTTAGGAAGAACCCTAATACCCGGCTGATTTACCTTCCTAGGGTTACTGTTAGGCTTAGGCCTAGGACTTTTAAAACCAGGAAGCCCTGGGCTCCAGGCACACTGCAGCTGTGAAAGGCAGGCATCCCAAGGGGAGCGCAAAAGTGACGCAACTTGGCTGCCACCACTGATATTTCCATGAGACCATCCCGAACCATAGGATGATTTTCCTTCCTAGGGTTAAGGTTTGAGTTACGCCTAGGGTAAGGGTTCTATTAACCAGAAAGCCCTGAATTCCAAGAACACAGCAGCTGCGAAGGACTAGCCAAGAAGAGCGCAAAAGTACCACAACATGCCTGCCTCCACAGCTTTTTCCTTGGGGACATGCCTAATTCCTGGCTGATTTGCCTTTCTCGTCTTAGGGTTGGGGTTCGGCCTAGGGCTAGGATTTTTAAAAGCAGGAAGCCCTGAGTTCCAGGCACACTGGAGCTGTGAAAGGCATCCAAAAGGGAGTGCAAAAGTGCCACAACATGGCTGCTTTCACGGCTTTTTCCTTGGCAAGAAGCCTAACATCAGGCTGATTTACTTTCCCAGGGTTACTGTTAGGCTTAGGCCTAGGGCTAGGATTTTTGAAACTAGGAAGCCCTTAGCTCCAGGCACACTGCAGCTGTTCAAGGCATCCCAAGGGGAGTACAAAAGTGCAACAACATGGCAGCTTTCACAGCTTTTTCCTTGGCACCATCCCTATACCTAGGCTGATTTATCTGCCTAGGGTTAGGGTTAGGGTTCAGCCTAGGGCTTGGATTTCTTTAACCAGGAAGCCCTGAGTTCCAGGCTTACTTCATCTGCCAAAGGCATCCCAAAGGGAGTGCAGAAGTGCCACAACATGGCTGCTTTCACGGCTTTTTCCTTGGCAAGAAGCCTAACATCAGGCTGATTTACTTTCCCAGGGTTACTGTTAGGCTTAGGCCTAGGGCTAGGATTTTTGAAACTAGGAAGCCCTTAGCTCCAGGCACACTGCAGCTGTTCAAGGCATCCCAAGGGGAGTACAAAAGTGCAACAACATGGCAGCTTTCACAGCTTTTTCCTTGGCACCATCCCTATACCTAGGCTGATTTATCTGCCTAGGGTTAGGGTTAGGGTTCAGCCTAGGGCTTGAATTTTTTTTACCAGGAAGCCCTGAGTTCCAGGCTTACTTCATCTGCCAAAGGCATCCCAAAGGGAGTGCAGAAGTGCCACAACATGGCTGCTTTCACGGCTTTTCCCTTAGGAAGAACCCTAATACCCGGCTGATTTACCTTCCTAGGGTTACTGTTAGGCTTAGGCCTAGGACTTTTAAAACCAGGAAGCCCTGGGCCCCAGGCACACTGCAGCTGCGAAAGGCATCCCAAGGGGAGCGCAAAAGTGACGCAACTTGGCTGCTACCACTGATATTTCCATGAGAGCATCCCGAACCATAGGTTGATTTTCCTTCCTAGGGTTAAGGTTTGAGTTACGCCTAGGGTAAGGGTTCTATTAACCAGAAAGCCCTGAGTTCCAAGAACACAGCAGCTGCGAAGGACTAGCCAAGAAGAGCGCAAAAGTACCACAACATGCCTGCCTCCACAGCTTTTTCCTTGGGGACATGCCTAATTCCTGGCTGATTTGCCTTTCTCGTCTTAGGGTTGCGGTTCGGCCTAGGGCTAGGATTTTTAAAAGCAGGAAGCCCTGAGTTCCAGGCACACTGGAGCTGTGAAAGGCATCCAAAAGGGATTGCAAAAGTGCCACAACATGGCTGCTTTCACGGCTTTTTCCTTGGCAAGACGCCTAACACCAGGCTGACTTACCTTCCCAGGGTTACTATTAGGCTTAAGCCTAGGGCTACGATTTTTAAAACTAGGAAGCCCTTAGCTCCAGGCACACTGCAGCTGTTCAAGGCATCCCAAGGGGAGTACAAAAGTGCAACAACATGGCAGCTTTCACAGCTTTTTCCTTGGCACCATCCCTATACCTAGGCTGATTTATCTGCCTAGGGTTAGGGTTAGGGTTCAGCCTAGGGCTTGAATTTCTTTAACCAGGAAGCCCTGAGTTCCAGGCTTACTTCATCTGCCAAAGGCATCCCAAAGGGAGTGCAGAAGTGCCACAACATGGCTGCTTTCACGGCTTTTCCCTTAGGAAGAACCCTAATACCCGGCTGATTTACCTTCCTAGGGTTACTGTTAGGCTTAGGCCTAGGACTTTTAAAACCAGGAAGCCCTGGGCTCCAGGCACACTGCAGCTGCAAAAGGCATCCCAAGGGGAGCGCAAAAGTGACGCAACTTGGCTGCCACCACTGATATTTCCATGAGACCATCCCGAACCATAGGATGATTTTCCTTCCTAGGGTTAAGGTTTGAGTTACGCCTAGGGTAAGGGTTCTATTAACCAGAAAGCCCTGAATTCCAAGAACACAGCAGCTGCGAAGGACTAGCCAAGAAGAGCGCAAAAGTACCACAACATGCCTGCCTCCACAGCTTTTTCCTTGGGGACATGCCTAATTCCTGGCTGATTTGCCTTTCTCGTCTTAGGGTTGGGGTTCGGCCTAGGGCTAGGATTTTTAAAAGCAGGAAGCCCTGAGTTCCAGGCACACTGGAGCTGTGAAAGGCATCCAAAAGGGAGTGCAAAAGTGCCACAACATGGCTGCTTTCACGGCTTTTTCCTTGGCAAGAAGCCTAACATCAGGCTGATTTACTTTCCCAGGGTTACTGTTAGGCTTAGGCCTAGGGCTAGGATTTTTGAAACTAGGAAGCCCTGGGCTCCAGGCACACTGCAGCTGTTCAAGGCATCCCAAGGGGAGTACAAAAGTGCAACAACATGGCAGCTTTCACAGCTTTTTCCTTGGCACCATCCCTATACCTAGGCTGATTTATCTGCCTAGGGTTAGGGTTAGGGTTCAGCCTAGGGCTTGGATTTCTTTAACCAGGAAGCCCTGAGTTCCAGGCTTACTTCATCTGCCAAAGGCATCCCAAAGGGAGTGCAGAAGTGCCACAACATGGCTGCTTTCACGGCTTTTTCCTTGGCAAGAAGCCTAACATCAGGCTGATTTACTTTCCCAGGGTTACTGTTAGGCTTAGGCCTAGGGCTAGGATTTTTGAAACTAGGAAGCCCTGGGCTCCAGGCACACTGCAGCTGTTCAAGGCATCCCAAGGGGAGTACAAAAGTGCAACAACATGGCAGCTTTCACAGCTTTTTCCTTGGCACCATCCCTATACCTAGGCTGATTTATCTGCCTAGGGTTAGGGTTAGGGTTCAGCCTAGGGCTTGAATTTTTTTTACCAGGAAGCCCTGAGTTCCAGGCTTACTTCATCTGCCAAAGGCATCCCAAAGGGAGTGCAGAAGTGCCACAACATGGCTGCTTTCACGGCTTTTCCCTTAGGAAGAACCCTAATACCCGGCTGATTTACCTTCCTAGGGTTACTGTTAGGCTTAGGCCTAGGACTTTTAAAACCAGGAAGCCCTGGGCCCCAGGCACACTGCAGCTGCGAAAGGCATCCCAAGGGGAGCGCAAAAGTGACGCAACTTGGCTGCCACCACTGATATTTCCATGAGACCATCCCTAACCATAGGTTGATTTTCCTTCCTAGGGTTAAGGTTTGAGTTACGCCTAGGGTAAGGGTTCTATTAACCAGAAAGCCCTGAGTTCCAAGAACACAGCAGCTGCGAAGGACTAGCCAAGAAGAGCGCAAAAGTACCACAACATGCCTGCCTCCACAGCTTTTTCCTTGGGGACATGCCTAATTCCTGGCTGATTTGCCTTTCTCGTCTTAGGGTTGCGGTTCGGCCTAGGGCTAGGATTTTTAAAAGCAGGAAGCCCTGAGTTCCAGGCACACTGGAGCTGTGAAAGGCATCCAAAAGGGATTGCAAAAGTGCCACAACATGGCTGCTTTCACGGCTTTTTCCTTGGCAAGACGCCTAACACCAGGCTGACTTACCTTCCCAGGGTTACTATTAGGCTTAAGCCTAGGGCTACGATTTTTAAAACTAGGAAGCCCTTAGCTCCAGGCACACTGCAGCTGTTCAAGGCATCCCAAGGGGAGTACAAAAGTGCAACAACATGGCAGCTTTCACAGCTTTTTCCTTGGCACCATCCCTATACCTAGGCTGATTTATCTGCCTAGGGTTAGGGTTAGGGTTCAGCCTAGGGCTTGAATTTCTTTAACCAGGAAGCCCTGAGTTCCAGGCTTACTTCATCTGCCAAAGGCATCCCAAAGGGAGTGCAGAAGTGCCACAACATGGCTGCTTTCACGGCTTTTCCCTTAGGAAGAACCCTAATACCCGGCTGATTTACCTTCCTAGGGTTACTGTTAGGCTTAGGCCTAGGACTTTTAAAACCAGGAAGCCCTGGGCTCCAGGCACACTGCAGCTGCAAAAGGCATCCCAAGGGGAGCGCAAAAGTGACGCAACTTGGCTGCCACCACTGATATTTCCATGAGACCATCCCGAACCATAGGCTGATTTTCCTTCCTAGGGTTAAGGTTTGAGTTACGCCTAGGGTAAGGGTCTATTAACCAGAAAGCCCTGAGTTCCAAGAACACAGCAGCTGCGAAGGACTAGCCAAGAAGAGCGCAAAAGTACCACAACATGCCTGCCTCCACAGCTTTTTCCTTGGGGACATGCCTAATTCCTGGCTGATTTGCCTTTCTCGTCATAGGGTTGCGGTTCGGCCTAGGGCTAGGATTTTTAAAAGCAGGAAGCCCTGAGTTCCAGGCACACTGGAGCTGTGAAAGGCATCCAAAAGGGAGTGCAAAAGTGCCACAACATGGCTGCTTTCACGGCTTTTTCCTTGGCAAGAAGCCTAACACCAGGCTGATTTACTTTCCCAGGGTTACTGTTAGGCTTAGGCCTAGGGCTAGGATTTTTGAAACTAGGAAGCCCTGGGCTCCAGGCACACTGCAGCTGTTCAAGGCATCCCAAGGGGAGTACAAAAGTGCAACAACATGGCAGCTTTCACAGCTTTTTCCTTGGCACCATCCCTATACCTAGGCTGATTTATCTGCCTAGGGTTAGGGTTAGGGTTCAGCCTAGGGCTTGGATTTCTTTAACCAGGAAGCCCTGAGTTCCAGGCTTACTTCATCTGCCAAAGGCATCCCAAAGGGAGTGCAGAAGTGCCACAACATGGCTGCTTTCACGGCTTTTCCCTTAGGAAGAACCCTAATACCCGGCTGATTTACCTTCCTAGGGTTACTGTTAGGCTTAGGCCTAGGACTTTTAAAACCAGGAAGCCCTGGGCTCCAGGCACACTGCAGCTGCAAAAGGCATCCCAAGGGGAGCGCAAAAGTGACGCAACTTGGCTGCCACCACTGATATTTCCATGAGACCATCCCGAACCATAGGCTGATTTTCCTTCCTAGGGTTAAGGTTTGAGTTACGCCTAGGGTAAGGGTTCTATTAACCAGAAAGCCCTGAGTTCCAAGAACACAGCAGCTGCGAAGGACTAGCCAAGAAGAGCGCAAAAGTACCACAACATGCCTGCCTCCACAGCTTTTTCCTTGGGGACATGCCTAATTCCTGGCTGATTTGCCTTTCTCGTCTTAGGGTTGGGGTTCGGCCTAGGGCTAGGATTTTTAAAAGCAGGAAGCCCTGAGTTCCAGGCACACTGGAGCTGTGAAAGGCATCCAAAAGGGAGTGCAAAAGTGCCACAACATGGCTGTTTCACGGCTTTTTCCTTGGCAAGAAGCCTAACATCAGGCTGATTTACTTTCCCAGGGTTACTGTTAGGCTTAGGCCTAGGGCTAGGAGTTTTGAAACTAGGAAGCCCTGGGCTCCAGGCACACTGCAGCTGTTCAAGGCATCCCAAGGGGAGTACAAAAGTGCAACAACATGGCAGCTTTCACAGCTTTTTCCTTGGCACCATCCCTATACCTAGGCTGATTTATCTGCCTAGGGTTAGGGTTAGGGTTCAGCCTAGGGCTTGGATTTCTTTAACCAGGAAGCCCTGAGTTCCAGGCTTACTTCATCTGCCAAAGGCATCCCAAAGGGAGTGCAGAAGTGCCACAACATGGCTGCTTTCACGGCTTTTCCCTTAGGAAGAACCCTAATACCCGGCTGATTTACCTTCCTAGGGTTACTGTTAGGCTTAGGCCTAGGACTTTTAAAACCAGGAAGCCCTGGGCTCCAGGCACACTGCAGCTGCGAAAGGCATCCCAAGGGGAGCGCAAAAGTGACGCAACTTGGCTGCCACCACTGATATTTCCATGAGACCATCCCTAACCATAGGTTGATTTTCCTTCCTAGGGTTAAGGTTTGAGTTACGCCTAGGGTAAGGGTTCTATTAACCAGAAAGCCCTGAGTTCCAAGAACACAGCAGCTGCGAAGGACTAGCCAAGAAGAGCGCAAAAGTACCACAACATGCCTGCCTCCACAGCTTTTTCCTTGGGGACATGCCTAATTCCTGGCTGATTTGCCTTTCTCGTCTTAGGGTTGGGGTTCGGCCTAGGGCTAGGATTTTTAAAAGCAGGAAGCCCTGAGTTCCAGGCACACTGGAGCTGTGAAAGGCATCCAAAAGGGAGTGCAAAAGTGCCACAACATGGCTGCTTTCACGGCTTTTTCCTTGGCAAGAAGCCTAACATCAGGCTGACATACTTTCCCAGGGTTACTGTTAGGCTTAGGCCTAGGGCTAGGATTTTTGAAACTAGGAAGCCCTGGGCTCCAGGCACACTGCAGCTGTTCAAGGCATCCCAAGGGGAGTACAAAAGTGCAACAACATGGCAGCTTTCACAGCTTTTTCCTTGGCACCATCCCTATACCTAGGCTGATTTATCTGCCTAGGGTTAGGGTTAGGGTTCAGCCTAGGGCTTGGATTTCTTTAACCAGGAAGCCCTGAGTTCCAGGCTTACTTCATCTGCCAAAGGCATCCCAAAGGGAGTGCAGAAGTGCCACAACATGGCTGCTTTCACGGCTTTTCCCTTAGGAAGAACCCTAATACCCGGCTGATTTACCTTCCTAGGGTTACTGTTAGGCTTAGGCCTAGGACTTTTAAAACCAGGAAGCCCTGGGCTCCAGGCACACTGCAGCTGCGAAAGGCATCCCAAGGGGAGCGCAAAAGTGACGCAACTTGGCTGCCACCACTGATATTTCCATGAGACCATCCCGAACCATAGGCTGATTTTCCTTCCTAGGGTTAAGGTTTGAGTTACGCCTAGGGTATGGGTCTATTAACCAGAAAGCCCTGAGTTCCAAGAACACAGCAGCTGCGAAGGACTAGCCAAGAAGAGCGCAAAAGTACCACAACATGCCTGCCTCCACAGCTTTTTCCTTGGGGACATGCCTAATTCCTGGCTGATTTGCCTTTCTCGTCTTAGGGTTGGGGTTCGGCCTAGGGCTAGGATTTTTAAAATCAGGAAGCCCTGAGTTCCAGGCACACTGGAGCTGTGAAAGGCATCCAAAAGGGAGTGCAAAAGTGCCACAACATGGCTGCTTTCACAGCTTTTTCCTTGGCAAGAAGCCTAACATCAGGCTGATTTACTTTCCCAGGGTTACTGTTAGGCTTAGGCCTAGGGCTAGGATTTTTGAAACTAGGAAGCCCTGGGCTCCAGGCACACTGCAGCTGT
Source organism: Ammospiza caudacuta (assembly GCF_027887145.1). Classification (NCBI taxonomy): domain Eukaryota; kingdom Metazoa; phylum Chordata; class Aves; order Passeriformes; family Passerellidae; genus Ammospiza; species Ammospiza caudacuta. Next base: position 151,788 of record NW_026682976.1, read on the forward strand.
TCAAGGCATCCCAAGGGGAGTACAAAAGTGCAACAACATGGCAGCTTTCACAGCTTTTTCCTTGGCACCATCCCTATACCTAGGCTGATTTATCTGCCTAGGGTTAGGGTTAGGGTTCAGCCTAGGGCTTGGATTTCTTTAACCAGGAAGCCCTGAGTTCCAGGCTTACTTCATCTGCCAAAGGCATCCCAAAGGGAGTGCAGAAGTGCCACAACATGGCTGCTTTCACGGCTTTTCCCTTAGGAAGAACCCTAATACCCGGCTGATTTACCTTCCTAGGGTTACTGTTAGGCTTAGGCCTAGGACTTTTAAAACCAGGAAGCCCTGGGCTCCAGGCACACTGCAGCTGCAAAAGGCATCCCAAGGGGAGCGCAAAAGTGACGCAACTTGGCTGCCACCACTGATATTTCCATGAGACCATCCCGAACCATAGGCTGATTTTCCTTCCTAGGGTTAAGGTTTGAGTTACGCCTAGGGTAAGGGTTCTATTAACCAGAAAGCCCTGAGTTCCAAGAACACAGCAGCTGCGAAGGACTAGCCAAGAAGAGCGCAAAAGTACCACAACATGCCTGCCTCCACAGCTTTTTCCTTGGGGACATGCCTAATTCCTGGCTGATTTGCCTTTCTCGTCTTAGGGTTGGGGTTCGGCCTAGGGCTAGGATTTTTAAAATCAGGAAGCCCTGAGTTCCAGGCACACTGGAGCTGTGAAAGGCATCCAAAAGGGAGTGCAAAAGTGCCACAACATGGCTGTTTCACGGCTTTTTCCTTGGCAAGAAGCCTAACATCAGGCTGATTTACTTTCCCAGGGTTACTGTTAGGCTTAGGCCTAGGGCTAGGATTTTTGAAACTAGGAAGCCCTTAGCTCCAGGCACACTGCAGCTGTTCAAGGCATCCCAAGGGGAGTACAAAAGTGCAACAACATGGCAGCTTTCACAGCTTTTTCCTTGGCACCATCCCTATACCTAGGCTGATTTATCTGCCTAGGGTTAGGGTTAGGGTTCAGCCTAGGGCTTGAATTTTTTTTACCAGGAAGCCCTGAGTTCCAGGCTTACTTCATCTGCCAAAGGCATCCCAAAGGGAGTGCAGAAGTGCCACAACATGGCTGCTTTCACGGCTTTTCCCTTAGGAAGAACCCTAATACCCGGCTGATTTACCTTCCTAGGGTTACTGTTAGGCTTAGGCCTAGGACTTTTAAAACCAGGAAGCCCTGGGCTCCAGGCACACTGCAGCTGCGAAAGGCATCCCAAGGGGAGCGCAAAAGTGACGCAACTTGGCTGCCACCACTGATATTTCCATGAGAGCATCCCGAACCATAGGCTGATTTTCCTTCCTAGGGTTAAGGTTTGAGTTACGCCTAGGGTAAGGGTTCTATTAACCAGAAAGCCCTGAGTTCCAAGAACACAGCAGCTGCGAAGGACTAGCCAAGAAGAGCGCAAAAGTACCACAACATGCCTGCCTCCACAGCTTTTTCCTTGGGGACATGCCTAATTCCTGGCTGATTTGCCTTTCTCGTCTTAGGGTTGGGGTTCGGCCTAGGGCTAGGATTTTTAAAATCAGGAAGCCCTGAGTTCCAGGCACACTGCAGCTGTGAAAGGCCTCCAAAAGGGAGTGTAAAAGTGCCACAACATGGCTGCTTTCACGGCTTTTTCCTTGGCAAGAAACCTAACATCAGGCTGATTTACTTTCCCAGGGTTACTGTTAGGCTTAGGCCTAGGGCTAGGATTTTTGAAACTAGGAAGCCCTGGGCTCCAGGCACACTGCAGCTGTTCAAGGCATCCCAAGGGGAGTACAAAAGTGCAACAACATGGCAGCTTTCACAGCTTTTTCCTTGGCACCATCCCTATACCTAGGCTGATTTATCTGCCTAGGGTTAGGGTTAGGGTTCAGCCTAGGGCTTGGATTTCTTTAACCAGGAAGCCCTGAGTTCCAGGCTTACTTCATCTGCCAAAGGCATCCCAAAGGGAGTGCAGAAGTGCCACAACATGGCTGCTTTCACGGCTTTTCCCTTAGGAAGAACCCTAATACCCGGCTGATTTACCTTCCTAGGGTTACTGTTAGGCTTAGGCCTAGGACTTTTAAAACCAGGAAGCCCTGGGCTCCAGGCACACTGCAGCTGCAAAAGGCATCCCAAGGGGAGCGCAAAAGTGACGCAACTTGGCTGCCACCACTGATATTTCCATGAGACCATCCCGAACCATAGGCTGATTTTCCTTCCTAGGGTTAAGGTTTGAGTTACGCCTAGGGTAAGGGTTCTATTAACCAGAAAGCCCTGAGTTCCAAGAACACAGCAGCTGCGAAGGACTAGCCAAGAAGAGCGCAAAAGTACCACAACATGCCTGCCTCCACAGCTTTTTCCTTGGGGACATGCCTAATTCCTGGCTGATTTGCCTTTCTCGTCTTAGGGTTGGGGTTCGGCCTAGGGCTAGGATTTTTAAAAGCAGGAAGCCCTGAGTTCCAGGCACACTGGAGCTGTGAAAGGCATCCAAAAGGGAGTGCAAAAGTGCCACAACATGGCTGCTTTCACGGCTTTTTCCTTGGCAAGAAGCCTAACACCAGGCTGATTTACTTTCCCAGGGTTACTGTTAGGCTTAGGCCTAGGGCTAGGATTTTTGAAACTAGGAAGCCCTTAGCTCCAGGCACACTGCAGCTGTTCAAGGCATCCCAAGGGGAGTACAAAAGTGCAACAACATGGCAGCTTTCACAGCTTTTTCCTTGGCACCATCCCTATACCTGGGCTGATTTATCTGCCTAGAGTTAGGGTTAGGGTTCAGCCTAGGGCTTGGATTTCTTTAACCAGGAAGCCCTGAGTTCCAGGCTTACTTCATCTGCCAAAGGCATCCCAAAGGGAGTGCAGAAGTGCCACAACATGGCTGCTTTCACGGCTTTTTCCTTGGCAAGAAACCTAACATCAGGCTGATTTACCTTCCCAGGGTTACTGTTAGGCTTAGGCCTAGGGCTAGGATTTTTGAAACTAGGAAGCCCTGGGCTCCAGGCACACTGCAGCTGTTCAAGGCCTCCCAAGGGGAGTACAAAAGTGCAACAACATGGCAGCTTTCACAGCTTTTTCCTTGGCACCATCCCTATACCTAGGCTGATTTATCTGCCTAGGGTTAGGGTTAGGGTTCAGCCTAGGGCTTGAATTTTTTTAACCAGGAAGCCCTGAGTTCCAGGCTTACTTCATCTGCCAAAGGCATCCCAAAGGGAGTGCAGAAGTGCCACAACATGGCTGCTTTCACGGCTTTTCCCTTAGGAAGAACCCTAATACCCGGCTGATTTACCTTCCTAGGGTTACTGTTAGGCTTAGGCCTAGGACTTTTAAAACCAGGAAGCCCTGGGCTCCAGGCACACTGCAGCTGCGAAAGGCATCCCAAGGGGAGCGCAAAAGTGACGCAACTTGGCTGCCACCACTGATATTTCCATGAGACCATCCCGAACCATAGGTTGATTTTCCTTCCTAGGGTTAAGGTTTGAGTTACGCCTAGGGTAAGGGCTCTATTAACCAGAAAGCCCTGAGTTCCAAGAACACAGCAGCTGCGAAGGACTAGCCAAGAAGAGCGCAAAAGTACCACAACATGCCTGCCTCCACAGCTTTTTCCTTGTGGACATGCCTAATTCCTGGCTGATTTGCCTTTCTCGTCATAGGGTTGGGGTTCGGCCTAGGGCTAGGATTTTTAAAATCAGGAAGCCCTGAGTTCCAGGCACACTGGAGCTGTGAAAGGCATCCAAAAGGGAGTGCAAAAGTGCCACAACATGGCTGCTTTCACGGCTTTTTCCTTGGCAAGACGCCTAACACCAGGCTGATTTACCTTCCCAGGGTTACTGTTAGGCTTAGGCCTAGGGCTAGGATTTTTAAAACTAGGAAGCCCTTAGCTCCATGCACACTGCAGCTGTTCAAGGCATCCCAAGGGGAGTACAAAAGTGCAACAACATGGCAGCTTTCACAGCTTTTTCCTTGGCACCATCCCTATACCTAGGCTGATTTATCTGCCTAGGGTTAGGGTTAGGGTTCAGCCTAGGGCTTGAATTTTTTTAACCAGGAAGCCCTGAGTTCCAGGCTTACTTCATCTGCCAAAGGCATCCCAAAGGGAGCGCAGAAGTGCCACAACATGGCTGCTTTCACGGCTTTTCCCTTAGGAAGAACCCTAATACCCGGCTGATTTACCTTCCTAGGGTTACTGTTAGGCTTAGGCCTAGGACTTTTAAAACCAGGAAGCCCTGGGCTCCAGGCACACTGCAGCTGCAAAAGGCATCCCAAGGGGAGCGCAAAAGTGACGCAACTTGGCTGCCACCACTGATATTTCCATGAGACCATCCCGAACCATAGGATGATTTTCCTTCCTAGGGTTAAGGTTTGAGTTACGCCTAGGGTAAGGGTTCTATTAACCAGAAAGCCCTGAGTTCCAAGAACACAGCAGCTGCGAAGGACTAGCCAAGAAGAGCGCAAAAGTACCACAACATGCCTGCCTCCACAGCTTTTTCCTTGGGGACATGCCTAATTCCTGGCTGATTTGCCTTTCTCGTCATAGGGTTGGGGTTCGGCCTAGGGCTAGGATTTTTAAAATCAGGAAGCCCTGAGTTCCAGGCACACTGGAGCTGTGAAAGGCATCCAAAAGGGAGTGCAAAAGTGCCACAACATGGCTGTTTCACGGCTTTTTCCTTGGCAAGAAGCCTAACACCAGGCTGATTTACTTTCCCAGGGTTACTGTTAGGCTTAGGCCTAGGGCTAGGATTTTTGAAACTAGGAAGCCCTTAGCTCCAGGCACACTGCAGCTGTTCAAGGCATCCCAAGGGGAGTACAAAAGTGCAACAACATGGCAGCTTTCACAGCTTTTTCCTTGGCACCATCCCTATACCTAGGCTGATTTATCTGCCTAGGGTTAGGGTTAGGGTTCAGCCTAGGGCTTGGATTTCTTTAACCAGGAGGCCCTGAGTTCCAGGCTTACTTCATCTGCCAAAGGCATCCCAGAGCGAGTGCAGAAGTGCCACAACATGGCTGCTTTCACGCCTTTTTCCTTGGCAAGAAGCCTAACATCAGGCTGGTTTACCTTCCCAGGGTTACTGTTAGCCTTAGGCCTAGGGCTAGGATTTTTGAAACTAGGAAGCCCTTGGCTCCAGGCACACTGCAGCTGTTCAAGGCATCCCAAGGGGAGTACAAAAGTGCAACAACATGGCAGCTTTCACAGCTTTTTCCTTGGCACCATCCCTATACCTAGGCTGATTTATCTGCCTAGGGTTAGGGTTAGGGTTCAGCCTAGGGCTTGAATTTTTTTAACCAGGAAGCCCTGAGTTCCAGGCTTACTTCATCTGCCAAAGGCATCCCAAAGGGAGTGCAGAAGTGCCACAACATGGCTGCTTTCACGGCTTTTCCCTTAGGAAGAACCCTAATACCCGGCTGATTTACCTTCCTAGGGTTACTGTTAGGCTTAGGCCTAGGACTTTTAAAACCAGGAAGCCCTGGCCTCCAGGCACACTGCAGCTGCGAAAGGCATCCCAAGGGGAGCGCAAAAGTGACGCAACTTGGCTGCCACCACTGATATTTCCATGAGACCATCCCGAACCATAGGTTGATTTTCCTTCCTAGGGTTAAGGTTTGAGTTACGCCTAGGGTAAGGGCTCTATTAACCAGAAAGCCCTGAGTTCCAAGAACACAGCAGCTGCGAAGGACTAGCCAAGAAGAGCGCAAAAGTACCACAACATGCCTGCCTCCACAGCTTTTTCCTTGGGGACATGCCTAATTCCTGGCTGATTTCCTTTTCTCGTCATAGGGTTGGGGTTCGGCCTAGGGCTAGGATTTTTAAAATCAGGAAGCCCTGAGTTCCAGGCACACTGGAGCTGTGAAAGGCATCCAAAAGGGAGTGCAAAAGTGCCACAACATGGCTGCTTTCACGGCTTTTTCCTTGGCACCATCCCTATACCTAGGCTGATTTATCTGCCTAGGGTTAGGGTTAGGGTTCAGCCTAGGGCTTGAATTTCTTTAACCAGGAAGCCCTGAGTTCCAGGCTTACTTCATCTGCCAAAGGCATCCCAAAGGGAGTGCAGAAGTGCCACAACATGGCTGCTTTCACGGCTTTTCCCTTAGGAAGAACCCTAATACCCGGCTGATTTACCTTCCTAGGGTTACTGTTAGGCTTAGGCCTAGGGCTAGGATTTTTGAAACTAGGAAGCCCTTAGCTCCAGGCACACTGCAGCTGTTCAAGGCATCCAAGGGGAGTACAAAAGTGCAACAACATGGCAGCTTTCACAGCTTTTTCCTTGGCACCATCCCTATACCTAGGCTGATTTATCTGCCTAGGGTTAGGGTTAGGGTTCAGCCTAGGGCTTGGATTTCTTTAACCAGGAAGCCCTGAGTTCCAGGCTTACTTCATCTGCCAAAGGCATCCCAAAGGGAGTGCAAAAGTGCCACAACATGGCTGCTTTCACGGCTTTTTCCTTGGCAAGAAGCCTAACATCAGGCTGATTTACCTTCCCAGGGTTACTGTTAGGCTTAGGCCTAGGGCTAGGATTTTTGAAACTAGGAAGCCCTTAGCTCCAGGCACACTGCAGCTGTTCAAGGCATCCCAAGGGGAGTACAAAAGTGCAACAACATGGCAGCTTTCACAGCTTTTTTCTTGGCACCATCCCTATACCTAGGCTGATTTATCTGCCTAGGGTTAGGGTTAGGGTTCAGCCTAGGGCTTGGATTTCTTTAACCAGGAAGCCCTGAGTTCCAGGCTTACTTCATCTGCCAAAGGCATCCCAAAGGGAGTGCAGAAGTGCCACAACATGGCTGCTTTCACGGCTTTTCCCTTAGGAAGAACCCTAATACCCGGCTGATTTACCTTCCTAGGGTTACTGTTAGGCTTAGGCCTAGGACTTTTAAAACCAGGAAGCCCTGGGCTCCAGGCACACTGCAGCTGCGAAAGGCATCCCAAGGGGAGCGCAAAAGTGACGCAACTTGGCTGCCACCACTGATATTTCCATGAGACCATCCCGAACCATAGGTTGATTTTCCTTCCTAGGGTTAAGGTTTGAGTTACGCCTAGGGTAAGGGTTCTATTAACCAGAAAGCCCTGAGTTCCAAGAACACAGCAGCTGCGAAGGACTAGCCAAGAAGAGCGCAAAAGTACCACAACATGCCTGCCTCCACAGCTTTTTCCTTGGGGACATGCCTAATTCCTGGCTGATTTGCCTTTCTCGTCATAGGGTTGCGGTTCGGCCTAGGGCTAGGATTTTTAAAATCAGGAAGCCCTGAGTTCCAGGCACACTGGAGCTGTGAAAGGCATCCAAAAGGGAGTGCAAAAGTGCCACAACATGGCTGCTTTCACGGCTTTTTCCTTGGCAAGAAGCCTAACACCAGGCTGATTTACTTTCCCAGGGTTACTGTTAGGCTTAGGCCTAGGGCTAGGATTTTTGAAACTAGGAAGCCCTTAGCTCCAGGCACACTGCAGCTGTTCAAGGCATCCCAAGGGGAGTACAAAAGTGCAACAACATGGCAGCTTTCACAGCTTTTTCCTTGGCAAGAAGCCTAACATCAGGCTGATTTACTTTCCCAGGGTTACTGTTAGGCTTAGGCCTAGGACTTTTAAAACCAGGAAGCCCTGGGCTCCAGGCACACTGCAGCTGCGAAAGGCATCCCAAGGGGAGCGCAAAAGTGACGCAACTTGGCTGCCACCACTGATATTTCCATGAGACCATCCCGAACCATAGGTTGATTTTCCTTCCTAGGGTTAAGGTTTGAGTTACGCCTAGGGTAAGGGCTCTATTAACCAGAAAGCCCTGAGTTCCAAGAACACAGCAGCTGCGAAGGACTAGCCAAGAAGAGCGCAAAAGTACCACAACATGCCTGCCTCCACAGCTTTTTCCTTGGGGACATGCCTAATTCCTGGCTGATTTGCCTTTCTCGTCTTAGGGTTGGGGTTCGGCCTAGGGCTAGGATTTTTAAAATCAGGAAGCCCTGAGTTCCAGGCACACTGGAGCTGTGAAAGGCATCCCAAGGGGAGTACAAAAGTGCAACAACATGGCAGCTTTCACAGCTTTTTCCTTGGCAAGAAGCCTAACACCAGGCTGATTTACTTTCCCAGGGTTACTGTTAGGCTTAGGCCTAGGGCTAGGATTTTTGAAACTAGGAAGCCCTGGGCTCCAGGCACACTGCAGCTGTTCAAGGCATCCCAAGGGGAGTACAAAAGTGCAACAACATGGCAGCTTTCACAGCTTTTTCCTTGGCACCATCCCTATACCTAGGCTGATTTATCTGCCTAGGGTTAGGGTTAGGGTTCAGCCTAGGGCTTGGATTTCTTTAACCAGGAAGCCCTGAGTTCCAGGCTTACTTCATCTGCCAAAGGCATCCCAAAGGGAGTGCAGAAGTGCCACAACATGGCTGCTTTCACGGCTTTTTCCTTGGCATGAAGCCTAACATCAGGCTGATTTACCTTCCTAGGGTTACTGTTCGGCTTAGGCCTAGGGCTAGGATTTTTGAAACTAGGAAGCCCTTAGCTCCAGGCACACTGCAGCTGTTCAAGGCATCCCAAGGGGACTACAAAAGTGCAACAACATGGCTGCTTTCACGGCTTTTCCCTTAGGAAGAACCCTAATACCCGGCTGATTTACCTTCCTAGGGTTACTGTTAGGCTTAGGCCTAGGACTTTTAAAACCAGGAAGCCCTGGGCTCCAGGCACACTGCAGCTGCGAAAGGCATCCCAAGGGGAGCGCAAAAGTGACGCAACTTGGCTGCCACCACTGATATTTCCATGAGACCATCCCTAACCATAGGTTGATTTTCCTTCCTAGGGTTAAGGTTTGAGTTACGCCTAGGGTAAGGGCTCTATTAACCAGAAAGCCCTGAGTTCCAAGAACACAGCAGCTGCGAAGGACTAGCCAAGAAGAGCGCAAAAGTACCACAACATGCCTGCCTCCACAGCTTTTTCCTTGGGGACATGCCTAATTCCTGGCTGATTTGCCTTTCTCGTCTTAGGGTTGGGGTTCGGCCTAGGGCTAGGATTTTTAAAAGCAGGAAGCCCTGAGTTCCAGGCACACTGGAGCTGTGAAAGGCATCCAAAAGGGAGTGCAAAAGTGCCACAACATGGCTGCTTTCACGGCTTTTTCCTTGGCAAGAAGCCTAACATCAGGCTGACATACTTTCCCAGGGTTACTGTTAGGCTTAGGCCTAGGGCTAGGATTTTTGAAACTAGGAAGCCCTTAGCTCCAGGCACACTGCAGCTGTTCAAGGCATCCCAAGGGGAGTACAAAAGTGCAACAACATGGCAGCTTTCACAGCTTTTTCCTTGGCACCATCCCTATACCTAGGCTGATTTATCTGCCTAGGGTTAGGGTTAGGGTTCAGCCTAGGGCTTGGATTTCTTTAACCAGGAAGCCCTGAGTTCCAGGCTTACTTCATCTGCCAAAGGCATCCCAAAGGGAGTGCAGAAGTGCCACAACATGGCTGCTTTCACGGCTTTTCCCTTAGGAAGAACCCTAATACCCGGCTGATTTACCTTCCTAGGGTTACTGTTAGGCTTAGGCCTAGGACTTTTAAAACCAGGAAGCCCTGGGCTCCAGGCACACTGCAGCTGCGAAAGGCATCCCAAGGGGAGCGCAAAAGTGACGCAACTTGGCTGCCACCACTGATATTTCCATGAGACCATCCCGAACCATAGGCTGATTTTCCTTCCTAGGGTTAAGGTTTGAGTTACGCCTAGGGTATGGGTCTATTAACCAGAAAGCCCTGAGTTCCAAGAACACAGCAGCTGCGAAGGACTAGCCAAGAAGAGCGCAAAAGTACCACAACATGCCTGCCTCCACAGCTTTTTCCTTGGGGACATGCCTAATTCCTGGCTGATTTGCCTTTCTCGTCTTAGGGTTGGGGTTCGGCCTAGGGCTAGGATTTTTAAAATCAGGAAGCCCTGAGTTCCAGGCACACTGGAGCTGTGAAAGGCATCCAAAAGGGAGTGCAAAAGTGCCACAACATGGCTGCTTTCACAGCTTTTTCCTTGGCAAGAAACCTAACATCAGGCTGATTTACTTTCCCAGGGTTACTGTTAGGCTTAGGCCTAGGGCTAGGATTTTTGAAACTAGGAAGCCCTGGGCTCCAGGCACACTGCAGCTGTTCAAGGCATCCCAAGGGGAGTACAAAAGTGCAACAACATGGCAGCTTTCACAGCTTTTTCCTTGGCACCATCCCTATACCTAGGCTGATTTATCTGCCTAGGGTTAGGGTTAGGGTTCAGCCTAGGGCTTGGATTTCTTTAACCAGGAAGCCCTGAGTTCCAGGCTTACTTCATCTGCCAAAGGCATCCCAAAGGGAGTGCAGAAGTGCCACAACATGGCTGCTTTCACGGCTTTTCCCTTAGGAAGAACCCTAATACCCGGCTGATTTACCTTCCTAGGGTTACTGTTAGGCTTAGGCCTAGGACTTTTAAAACCAGGAAGCCCTGGGCTCCAGGCACACTGCAGCTGCAAAAGGCATCCCAAGGGGAGCGCAAAAGTGACGCAACTTGGCTGCCACCACTGATATTTCCATGAGACCATCCCGAACCATAGGCTGATTTTCCTTCCTAGGGTTAAGGTTTGAGTTACGCCTAGGGTAAGGGTTCTATTAACCAGAAAGCCCTGAGTTCCAAGAACACAGCAGCTGCGAAGGACTAGCCAAGAAGAGCGCAAAAGTACCACAACATGCCTGCCTCCACAGCTTTTTCCTTGGGGACATGCCTAATTCCTGGCTGATTTGCCTTTCTCGTCTTAGGGTTGGGGTTCGGCCTAGGGCTAGGATTTTTAAAATCAGGAAGCCCTGAGTTCCAGGCACACTGGAGCTGTGAAAGGCATCCAAAAGGGAGTGCAAAAGTGCCACAACATGGCTGTTTCACGGCTTTTTCCTTGGCAAGAAGCCTAACATCAGGCTGATTTACTTTCCCAGGGTTACTGTTAGGCTTAGGCCTAGGGCTAGGATTTTTGAAACTAGGAAGCCCTTAGCTCCAGGCACACTGCAGCTGTTCAAGGCATCCCAAGGGGAGTACAAAAGTGCAACAACATGGCAGCTTTCACAGCTTTTTCCTTGGCACCATCCCTATACCTAGGCTGATTTATCTGCCTAGGGTTAGGGTTCAGCCTAGGGCTTGAATTTTTTTTACCAGGAAGCCCTGAGTTCCAGGCTTACTTCATCTGCCAAAGGCATCCCAAAGGGAGTGCAGAAGTGCCACAACATGGCTGCTTTCACGGCTTTTCCCTTAGGAAGAACCCTAATACCCGGCTGATTTACCTTCCTAGGGTTACTGTTAGGCTTAGGCCTAGGACTTTTAAAACCAGGAAGCCCTGGGCTCCAGGCACACTGCAGCTGCGAAAGGCATCCCAAGGGGAGCGCAAAAGTGACGCAACTTGGCTGCCACCACTGATATTTCCATGAGAGCATCCCGAACCATAGGCTGATTTTCCTTCCTAGGGTTAAGGTTTGAGTTACGCCTAGGGTAAGGGTTCTATTAACCAGAAAGCCCTGAGTTCCAAGAACACAGCAGCTGCGAAGGACTAGCCAAGAAGAGCGCAAAAGTACCACAACATGCCTGCCTCCACAGCTTTTTCCTTGGGGACATGCCTAATTCCTGGCTGATTTGCCTTTCTCGTCTTAGGGTTGGGGTTCGGCCTAGGGCTAGGATTTTTAAAATCAGGAAGCCCTGAGTTCCAGGCACACTGCAGCTGTGAAAGGCATCCAAAGGGGAGTGCAAAAGTGCCACAACATGGCTGCTTTCACGGCTTTTTCCTTGGCAAGAAGCCTAACATCAGGCTGACATACTTTCCCAGGGTTACTGTTAGGCTTAGGCCTAGGGCTAGGATTTTTGAAACTAGGAAGCCCTTAGCTCCAGGCACACTGCAGCTGTTCAAGGCATCCCAAGGGGAGTACAAAAGTGCAACAACATGGCAGCTTTCACAGCTTTTTCCTTGGCACCATCCCTATACCTAGGCTGATTTATCTGCCTAGGGTTAGGGTTAGGGTTCAGCCTAGGGCTTGGATTTCTTTAACCAGGAAGCCCTGAGTTCCAGGCTTACTTCATCTGCCAAAGGCATCCCAAAGGGAGTGCAGAAGTGCCACAACATGGCTGCTTTCACGGCTTTTCCCTTAGGAAGAACCCTAATACCCGGCTGATTTACCTTCCTAGGGTTACTGTTAGGCTTAGGCCTAGGACTTTTAAAACCAGGAAGCCCTGGGCTCCAGGCACACTGCAGCTGCAAAAGGCATCCCAAGGGGAGCGCAAAAGTGACGCAACTTGGCTGCCACCACTGATATTTCCATGAGACCATCCCGAACCATAGGCTGATTTTCCTTCCTAGGGTTAAGGTTTGAGTTACGCCTAGGGTAAGGGTTCTATTAACCAGAAAGCCCTGAGTTCCAAGAACACAGCAGCTGCGAAGGACTAGCCAAGAAGAGCGCAAAAGTACCACAACATGCCTGCCTCCACAGCTTTTTCCTTGGGGACATGCCTAATTCCTGGCTGATTTGCCTTTCTCGTCTTAGGGTTGGGGTTCGGCCTAGGGCTAGGATTTTTAAAAGCAGGAAGCCCTGAGTTCCAGGCACACTGGAGCTGTGAAAGGCATCCAAAAGGGAGTGCAAAAGTGCCACAACATGGCTGCTTTCACGGCTTTTTCCTTGGCAAGAAGCCTAACACCAGGCTGATTTACTTTCCCAGGGTTACTGTTAGGCTTAGGCCTAGGGCTAGGATTTTTGAAACTAGGAAGCCCTTAGCTCCAGGCACACTGCAGCTGTTCAAGGCATCCCAAGGGGAGTACAAAAGTGCAACAACATGGCAGCTTTCACAGCTTTTTCCTTGGCACCATCCCTATACCTGGGCTGATTAATCTGCCTAGAGTTAGGGTTAGGGTTCAGCCTAGGGCTTGGATTTCTTTAACCAGGAAGCCCTGAGTTCCAGGCTTACTTCATCTGCCAAAGGCATCCCAAAGGGAGTGCAGAAGTGCCACAACATGGCTGCTTTCACGGCTTTTTCCTTGGCAAGAAACCTAACATCAGGCTGATTTACCTTCCCAGGGTTACTGTTAGGCTTAGGCCTAGGGCTAGGATTTTTGAAACTAGGAAGCCCTTAGCTCCAGGCACACTGCAGCTGTTCAAGGCCTCCCAAGGGGAGTACAAAAGTGCAACAACATGGCAGCTTTCACAGCTTTTTCCTTGGCACCATCCCTATACCTAGGCTGATTTATCTGCCTAGGGTTAGGGTTAGGGTTCAGCCTAGGGCTTGAATTTTTTTAACCAGGAAGCCCTGAGTTCCAGGCTTACTTCATCTGCCAAAGGCATCCCAAAGGGAGTGCAGAAGTGCCACAACATGGCTGCTTTCACGGCTTTTCCCTTAGGAAGAACCCTAATACCCGGCTGATTTACCTTCCTAGGGTTACTGTTAGGCTTAGGCCTAGGACTTTTAAAACCAGGAAGCCCTGGGCTCCAGGCACACTGCAGCTGCAAAAGGCATCCCAAGGGGAGCGCAAAAGTGACGCAACTTGGCTGCCACCACTGATATTTCCATGAGACCATCCCGAACCATAGGATGATTTTCCTTCCTAGGGTTAAGGTTTGAGTTACGCCTAGGGTAAGGGTTCTATTAACCAGAAAGCCCTGAGTTCCAAGAACACAGCAGCTGCGAAGGACTAGCCAAGAAGAGCGCAAAAGTACCACAACATGCCTGCCTCCACAGCTTTTTCCTTGGGGACATGCCTAATTCCTGGCTGATTTGCCTTTCTCGTCATAGGGTTGGGGTTCGGCCTAGGGCTAGGATTTTTAAAATCAGGAAGCCCTGAGTTCCAGGCACACTGGAGCTGTGAAAGGCATCCAAAAGGGAGTGCAAAAGTGCCACAACATGGCTGCTTTCACGGCTTTTTCCTTGGCAAGACGCCTAACACCAGGCTGATTTACCTTCCCAGGGTTACTGTTAGGCTTAGGCCTAGGGCTAGGATTTTTAAAACTAGGAAGCCCTTAGCTCCAGGCACACTGCAGCTGTTCAAGGCATCCCAAGGGGAGTACAAAAGTGCAACAACATGGCAGCTTTCACAGCTTTTTCCTTGGCACCATCCCTATACCTAGGCTGATTTATCTGCCTAGGGTTAGGGTTAGGGTTCAGCCTAGGGCTTGAATTTCTTTAACCAGGAAGCCCTGAGTTCCAGGCTTACTTCATCTGCCAAAGGCATCCCAAAGGGAGTGCAGAAGTGCCACAACATGGCTGCTTTCACGGCTTTTCCCTTAGGAAGAACCCTAATACCCGGCTGATTTAGCTTCCTAGGGTTACTGTTAGGCTTAGGCCTAGGGCTAGGATTTTTGAAACTAGGAAGCCCTTAGCTCCAGGCACACTGCAGCTGTTCAAGGCATCCAAGGGGAGTACAAAAGTGCAACAACATGGCAGCTTTCACAGCTTTTTCCTTGGCACCATCCCTATACCTAGGCTGATTTATCTGCCTAGGGTTAGGGTTAGGGTTCAGCCTAGGGCTTGGATTTCTTTAACCAGGAAGCCCTGAGTTCCAGGCTTACTTCATCTGCCAAAGGCATCCCAAAGGGAGTGCAAAAGTGCCACAACATGGCTGCTTTCATGGCTTTTTCCTTGGCAAGAAGCCTAACATCAGGCTGATTTACCTTCCCAGGGTTACTGTTAGGCTTAGGCCTAGGGCTAGGATTTTTGAAACTAGGAAGCCCTTAGCTCCAGGCACACTGCAGCTGTTCAAGGCATCCCAAGGGGAGTACAAAAGTGCAACAACATGGCAGCTTTCACAGCTTTTTTCTTGGCACCATCCCTATACCTAGGCTGATTTATCTGCCTAGGGTTAGGGTTAGGGTTCAGCCTAGGGCTTGGATTTCTTTAACCAGGAAGCCCTGAGTTCCAGGCTTACTTCATCTGCCAAAGGCATCCCAAAGGGAGTGCAGAAGTGCCACAACATGGCTGCTTTCACGGCTTTTCCCTTAGGAAGAACCCTAATACCCGGCTGATTTACCTTCCTAGGGTTACTGTTAGGCTTAGGCCTAGGACTTTTAAAACCAGGAAGCCCTGGGCTCCAGGCACACTGCAGCTGCGAAAGGCATCCCAAGGGGAGCGCAAAAGTGACGCAACTTGGCTGCCACCACTGATATTTCCATGAGACCATCCCGAACCATAGGTTGATTTTCCTTCCTAGGGTTAAGGTTTGAGTTACGCCTAGGGTAAGGGTTCTATTAACCAGAAAGCCCTGAGTTCCAAGAACACAGCAGCTGCGAAGGACTAGCCAAGAAGAGCGCAAAAGTACCACAACATGCCTGCCTCCACAGCTTTTTCCTTGGGGACATGCCTAATTCCTGGCTGATTTGCCTTTCTCGTCATAGGGTTGCGGTTCGGCCTAGGGCTAGGATTTTTAAAATCAGGAAGCCCTGAGTTCCAGGCACACTGGAGCTGTGAAAGGCATCCAAAAGGGAGTGCAAAAGTGCCACAACATGGCTGCTTTCACGGCTTTTTCCTTGGCAAGAAGCCTAACACCAGGCTGATTTACTTTCCCAGGGTTACTGTTAGGCTTAGGCCTAGGGCTAGGATTTTTGAAACTAGGAAGCCCTTAGCTCCAGGCACACTGCAGCTGTTCAAGGCATCCCAAGGGGAGTACAAAAGTGCAACAACATGGCAGCTTTCACAGCTTTTTCCTTGGCAAGAAGCCTAACATCAGGCTGATTTACTTTCCCAGGGTTACTGTTAGGCTTAGGCCTAGGGCTAGGATTTTTAAAACTAGGAAGCCCTGGGCTCCAGGCACACTGCAGCTGTTCAAGGCATCCCAAGGGGAGTACAAAAGTGCAACAACATGGCAGCTTTCACAGCTTTTTCCTTGGCACCATCCCTATACCTAGGCTGATTTATCTGCCTAGGGTTAGGGTTAGGGTTCAGCCTAGGGCTTGGATTTCTTTAACCAGGAAGCCCTGAGTTCCAGGCTTACTTCATCTGCCAAAGGCATCCCAAAGGGAGTGCAGAAGTGCCACAACATGGCTGCTTTCACGGCTTTTTCCTTGGCAAGAAGCCTAACATCAGGCTGATTTACCTTCCCAGGGTTACTGTTAGGCTTAGGCCTAGGGCTAGGATTTTTGAAACTAGGAAGCCTTGGCTCCAGGCACACTGCAGCTGTTCAAGGCATCCCAAGGGGAGTACAAAAGTGCAACAACATGGCAGCTTTCACAGCTTTTTCCTTGGCACCATCCCTATACCTAGGCTGATTTATCTGCCTAGGGTTAGGGTTAGGGTTCAGCCTAGGGCTTGAATTTTTTTAACCAGGAAGCCCTGAGTTCCAGGCTTACTTCATCTGCCAAAGGCATCCCAAAGGGAGTGCAGAAGTGCCACAACATGGCTGCTTTCACGGCTTTTCCCTTAGGAAGAACCCTAATACCTGGCTGATTTACCTTCCTAGGGTTACTGTTAGGCTTAGGCCTAGGACTTTTAAAACCAGGAAGCCCTGGGCTCCAGGCACACTGCAGCTGCGAAAGGCATCCCAAGGGGAGCGCAAAAGTGACGCAACTTGGCTGCCACCACTGATATTTCCATGAGACCATCCCGAACCATAGGTTGATTTTCCTTCCTAGGGTTAAGGTTTGAGTTACGCCTAGGGTAAGGGTTCTATTAACCAGAAAGCCCTGAGTTCCAAGAACACAGCAGCTGCGAAGGACTAGCCAAGAAGAGCGCAAAAGTACCACAACATGCCTGCCTCCACAGCTTTTTCCTTGGGGACATGCCTAATTCCTGGCTGATTTGCCTTTCTCGTCATAGGGTTGGGGTTCGGCCTAGGGCTAGGATTGTTAAAAGCAGGAAGCCCTGAGTTCCAGGCACACTGGAGCTGTGAAAGGCATCCAAAAGGGAGTGCAAAAGTGCCACAACATGGCTGCTTTCACGGCTTTTTCCTTGGCAAGACGCCTAACACCAGGCTGATTTACCTTCCCAGGGTTACTGTTAGGCTTAGGCCTAGGGCTAGGGTTTTTAAAACTAGGAAGCCCTTAGCTCCAGGCACACTGCAGCTGTTCAAGGCATCCCAAGGGGAGTACAAAAGTGCAACAACATGGCAGCTTTCACAGCTTTTTCCTTGGCACCATCCCTATACCTAGGCTGATTTATCTGCCTAGGGTTAGGGTTAGGGTTCAGCCTAGGGCTTGAATTTCTTTAACCAGGAAGCCCTGAGTTCCAGGCTTACTTCATCTGCCAAAGGCATCCCAAAGGGAGTGCAGAAGTGCCACAACATGGCTGCTTTAACGGCTTTTCCCTTAGGAAGAACCCTAATACCCGGCTGATTTACCTTCCTAGGGTTACTGTTAGGCTTAGGCCTAGGACTTGTAAAACCAGGAAGCCCTGGGCTCCAGGCACACTGCAGCTGCAAAAGGCATCCCAAGGGGAGCGCAAAAGTGACGCAACTTGGCTGCCACCACTGATATTTCCATGAGAGCATCCCGAACCATAGGCTGATTTCCCTTCCTAGGGTTAAGGTTTGAGTTACGCCTAGGGTAAGGGCTCTATTAACCAGAAAGCCCTGAGTTCCAAGAACACAGCAGCTGCGAAGGACTAGCCAAGAAGAGCGCAAAAGTACCACAACATGCCTGCCTCCACAGCTTTTTCCTTGGGGACATGCCTAATTCCTGGCTGATTTGCCTTTCTCGTCTTAGGGTTGGGGTTCGGCCTAGGGCTAGGATTTTTAAAATCAGGAAGCCCTGAGTTCCAGGCACACTGGAGCTGTGAAAGGCATCCAAAAGGGAGTGCAAAAGTGCCACAATATGGCTGTTTCACGGCTTTTTCCTTGGCAAGAAGCCTAACATCAGGCTGATTTACTTTCCCAGGGTTACTGTTAGGCTTAGGCCTAGGGCTAGGATTTTTAAAACTAGGAAGCCCTTAGCTCCAGGCACACTGCAGCTGTTCAAGGCATCCCAAGGGGAGTACAAAAGTGCAACAACATGGCAGCTTTCACAGCTTTTTCCTTGGCACCATCCCTATACCTAGGCTGATTTATCTGCCTAGGGTTAGGGTTAGGGTTCAGCCTAGGGCTTGGATTTCTTTAACCAGGAAGCCCTGAGTTCCAGGCTTACTTCATCTGTCAAAGGCATCCCAAAGGGAGTGCAGAAGTGCCACAACATGGCTGCTTTCACGGCTTTTTCCTTGGCAAGAAGCCTAACATCAGGCTGATTTACTTTCCCAGGGTTACTGTTAGGCTTAGGCCTAGGGCTAGGATTTTTGAAACTAGGAAGCCCTTAGCTCCAGGCACACTGCAGCTGTTCAAGGCATCCAAGGGGAGTACAAAAGTGCAACAACATGGCAGCTTTCACAGCTTTTTCCTTGGCACCATCCCTATACCTAGGCTGATTTATCTGCCTAGGGTTAGGGTTAGGGTTCAGCCTAGGGCTTGGATTTCTTTAACCAGGAAGCCCTGAGTTCCAGGCTTACTTCATCTGCCAAAGGCATCCCAAAGGGAGTGCAAAAGTGCCACAACATGGCTGCTTTCACGGCTTTTTCCTTGGCAAGAAGCCTAACATCAGGCTGATTTACTTTCCCAGGGTTACTGTTAGGCTTAGGCCTAGGGCTAGGATTTTTGAAACTAGGAAGCCCTTAGCTCCAGGCACACTGCAGCTCTTCAAGGCATCCCAAGGGGAGTACAAAAGTGCAACAACATGGCAGCTTTCACAGCTTTTTTCTTGGCACCATCCCTATACCTAGGCTGATTTATCTGCCTAGGGTTAGGGTTCAGCCTAGGGCTTGAATTTTTTTAACCAGGAAGCCCTGAGTTCCAGGCTTACTTCATCTGCCAAAGGCATCCCAAAGGGAGTGCAGAAGTGCCACAACATGGCTGCTTTCACGGCTTTTCCCTTAGGAAGAACCCTAATACCCGGCTGATTTACCTTCCTAGGGTTACTGTTAGGCTTAGGCCTAGGACTTTTAAAACCAGGAAGCCCTGGGCTCCAGGCACACTGCAGCTGCAAAAGGCATCCCAAGGGGAGCGCAAAAGTGACGCAACTTGGCTGCCACCACTGATATTTCCATGAGACCATCCCGAACCATAGGTTGATTTTCCTTCCTAGGGTTAAGGTTTGAGTTACGCCTAGGGTAATGGTTCTATTAACCAGAAAGCCCTCAGTTCCAAGAACACAGCAGCTGCGAAGGACTAGCCAAGAAGAGCGCAAAAGTACCACAACATGCCTGCCTCCACAGCTTTTTCCTTGGGGACATGCCTAATTCCTGGCTGATTTGCCTTTCTCGTCTTAGGGTTGCGGTTCGGCCTAGGGCTAGGATTTTTAAAAGCAGGAAGCCCTGAGTTCCAGGCACACTGGAGCTGTGAAAGGCATCCAAAAGGGAGTGCAAAAGTGCCACAACATGGCTGCTTTCACGGCTTTTTCCTTGGCAAGACGCCTAACACCAGGCTGACTTACCTTCCCAGGGTTACTATTAGGCTTAGGCCTAGGGCTAGGATTTTTAAAACTAGGAAGCCCTTAGCTCCAGCCACACTGCAGCTGTTCAAGGCATCCCAAGGGGAGTACAAAAGTGCAACAACATGGCAGCTTTCACAGCTTTTTCCTTGGCACCATCCCTATACCTAGGCTGATTTATCTGCCTAGGGTTAGGGTTAGGGTTCAGCCTAGGGCTTGAATTTTTTTAACCAGGAAGCCCTGAGTTCCAGGCTTACTTCATCTGCCAAAGGCATCCCAAAGGGAGTGCAGAAGTGCCACAACATGGCTGCTTTCACGGCTTTTCCCTTAGGAAGAACCCTAATACCCGGCTGATTTACCTTCCTAGGGTTACTGTTAGGCTTAGGCCTAGGACTTTTAAAACCAGGAAGCCCTGGGCTCCAGGCACACTGCAGCTGCAAAAGGCATCCCAAGGGGAGCGCAAAAGTGACGCAACTTGGCTGCCACCACTGATATTTCCATGAGACCATCCCGAACCATAGGCTGATTTTCCTTCCTAGGGTTAAGGTTTGAGTTACGCCTAGGGTAAGGGTTCTATTAACCAGAAAGCCCTGAGTTCCAAGAACACAGCAGCTGCGAAGGACTAGCCAAGAAGAGCGCAAAAGTACCACAACATGCCTGCCTCCACAGCTTTTTCCTTGGGGACATGCCTAATTCCTGGCTGATTTGCCTTTCTCGTCTTAGGGTTGGGGTTCGGCCTAGGGCTAGGATTTTTAAAATCAGGAAGCCCTGAGTTCCAGGCACACTGGAGCTGTGAAAGGCATCCAAAAGGGAGTGCAAAAGTGCCACAACATGGCTGCTTTCACAGCTTTTTCCTTGGCAAGAAACCTAACATCAGGCTGATTTACTTTCCCAGGGTTACTGTTAGGCTTAGGCCTAGGGCTAGGAGTTTTGAAACTAGGAAGCCCTGGGCTCCAGGCACACTGCAGCTGTTCAAGGCATCCCAAGGGGAGTACAAAAGTGCAACAACATGGCAGCTTTCACAGCTTTTTCCTTGGCACCATCCCTATACCTAGGCTGATTTATCTGCCTAGGGTTAGGGTTAGGGTTCAGCCTAGGGCTTGGATTTCTTTAACCAGGAAGCCCTGAGTTCCAGGCTTACTTCATCTGCCAAAGGCATCCCAAAGGGAGTGCAGAAGTGCCACAACATGGCTGCTTTCACGGCTTTTCCCTTAGGAAGAACCCTAATACCCGGCTGATTTACCTTCCTAGGGTTACTGTTAGGCTTAGGCCTAGGACTTTTAAAACCAGGAAGCCCTGGGCTCCAGGCACACTGCAGCTGCAAAAGGCATCCCAAGGGGAGCGCAAAAGTGACGCAACTTGGCTGCCACCACTGATATTTCCATGAGACCATCCCGAACCATAGGCTGATTTTCCTTCCTAGGCTTAAGGTTTGAGTTACGCCTAGGGTAAGGGTTCTATTAACCAGAAAGCCCTGAGTTCCAAGAACACAGCAGCTGCGAAGGACTAGCCAAGAAGAGCGCAAAAGTACCACAACATGCCTGCCTCCACAGCTTTTTCCTTGGGGACATGCCTAATTCCTGGCTGATTTGCCTTTCTCGTCTTAGGGTTGGGGTTCGGCCTAGGGCTAGGATTTTTAAAAGCAGGAAGCCCTGAGTTCCAGGCACACTGGAGCTGTGAAAGGCATCCAAAAGGGAGTGCAAAAGTGCCACAACATGGCTGCTTTCACGGCTTTTTCCTTGGCAAGAAGCCTAACATCAGGCTGATTTACTTTCCCAGGGTTACTGTTAGGCTTAGGCCTAGGGCTAGGATTTTTGAAACTAGGAAGCCCTTAGCTCCAGGCACACTGCAGCTGTTCAAGGCATCCCAAGGGGAGTACAAAAGTGCAACAATATGGCAGCTTTCACAGCTTTTTCCTTGGCACCATCCCTATACCTAGGCTGATTTATCTGCCTAAGGTTAGGGTTAGGGTTCAGCCTAGGGCTTGGATTTCTTTAACCAGGAAGCCCTGAGTTCCAGGCTTACTTCATCTGCCAAAGGCATCCCAAAGGGAGTGCAGAAGTGCCACAACATGGCTGCTTTCACGCCTTTTTCCTTGGCAAGACGCCTAACACCAGGCTGACTTACCTTCCCAGGGTTACTGTTAGGCTTAGGCCTAGGGCTAGGATTTTTAAAACTAGGAAGCCCTTAGCTCCAGGCACACTGCAGCTGTTCAAGGCATCCCAAGGGGAGTACAAAAGTGCAACAACATGGCAGCTTTCACAGCTTTTTCCTTGGCACCATCCCTATACCTAGGCTGATTTATCTGCCTAGGGTTAGGGTTAGGGTTCAGCCTAGGGCTTGAATTTCTTTAACCAGGAAGCCCTGAGTTCCAGGCTTACTTCATCTGCCAAAGGCATCCCAAAGGGAGTGCAGAAGTGCCACAACATGGCTGCTTTCGTGTTGTTGTTATCTTATTGTATTTCATATTTCTGGAGTCCCATCTTAAAGTCCATACCTTCTTGCTGGTCCTATTATGCAGCTCCTCTCTGCAGCACAGTTCCTCATGGCTTCCATAGGGGCTCCTCCTGGGCTCTCGACCCAACCCCCTTTTATCCCAGAGGCCTTCATGAGCTACAGCTGCTACCCAACCAAGGATCCCACAGCTGTAGCTCATCCAGAGCAACAGGACCCACCTATCTAATACATAGGACTCTCACTACATATATATATTCACAAGGACTCCTTTATAACAATACATATATTCAGGCCCCTACATTTCCCCCCTTTTCTTTTAACAATTTCTCAATTACACAGTTACAATATCCATATCTGTCCCAGCTCCCAGGCTGCCACAGCTCTCGGCTGTCCTATCTTCCACTGTCCCAGCTCTCCAGCTGCCACAGCTCTCGGCTGTCCGGGGGATTCCATACCTAATACATATATTCAGGCCCCTACATTTCCCCCCTTTTCTTTTAACAATTTCTCCATTACACAGTTACAATATCCATATCTGTCCCAGCTCTCAGGCTGCCACAGCTCTCAGCTGTCCTATCTTCATCTGTCCCAGCTCTCAGGCTGCCACAGCTCTCGGCTGTCCTATATTCCACTGTCCCAGCTCTCCGGCTGCCACAGCTCTCGGCTGTCCGGGGGATTCCATACCTAATACATATATTCAGGCCCCTACATTATTGTTGTTGTTATCTTATTGTATTTCATATTTCTGGAGTCCCATCTTAAAGTCCATACCTTCTTGCTGGTCCTATTATGCAGCTCCTCTCTGCAGCACAGTTCCTCATGGCTTCCATAGGGGCTCCTCCTGGGCTCTCGACCCAACCCCCTTTTATCCCAGAGGCCTTCATGAGCTACAGCTGCTACCCAACCAAGGATCCCACAGCTGTAGCTCATCCAGAGCAACAGGACCCACCTATCTAATACATAGGACTCTCACTACATATATATATATTCACAAGGACTCCTTTATAACAATACATATATTCAGGCCCCTACATTTCCCCCCTTTTCTTTTAACAATTTCTCAATTACACAGTTACAATATCCATATCTGTCCCAGCTCCCAGGCTGCCACAGCTCTCGGCTGTCCTATCTTCCACTGTCCCAGCTCTCCGGCTGCCACAGCTCTCAGCTGTCCGGGGGATTCCATACCTAATACATATATTCAGGCCCCTACATTTCCCCCCTTTTCTTTTAACAATTTCTCAATTACACAGTTACAATATCCATATCTGTCCCAGCTCTCAGGCTGCCACAGCTCTCAGCTGTCCTATCTTCCACTGTCCCAGCTCTCCGGCTGCCACAGCTCTCGGCTGTCCAGGGGAGTCCATACCTTCTCCTTGGCTGCATGTTCTTTATCACGTCGCGGTCACCAATTGTTGTTGTTATCTTATTGTATTTCATATTTCTGGAGTCCCATCTTAAAGTCCATACCTTCTTGCTGGTCCTATTATGCAGCTCCTCTCTGCAGCACAGTTCCTCATGGCTTCCATAGGGGCTCCTTCTGGGCTCTCGACCCAACCCCCTTTTATCCCAGAGGCCTTCATGAGCTACAGCTGCTACCCAACCAAGGATCCCACAGCTGTAGCTCATCCAGAGCAACAGGACCCACCTATCTAATACATAGGACTCTCACTACATATATATATATTCACAAGGACTCCTTTATAACAATACATATATTCAGGCCCCTACACTTTCACGGCTTTTCCCTTAGGAAGAACCCTAATACCCGGCTGATTTACCTTCCTAGGGTTACTGTTAGGCTTAGGCCTAGGACTTTTAAAACCAGGAAGCCCTGGGCTCCAGGCACACTGCAGCTGCGAAAGGCATCCCAAGGGGAGCGCAAAAGTGACGCAACTTGGCTGCCACCACTGATATTTCCATGAGACCATCCCGAAACATAGGTTGATTTTCCTTCCTAGGGTTAAGGTTTGAGTTACGCCTAGGGTAAGGGTCTATTAACCAGAAAGCCCTGAGTTCCAAGAACACAGCAGCTGCGAAGGACTAGCCAAGAAGAGCGCAAAAGTACCACAACATGCCTGCCTCCACAGCTTTTTCCTTGGGGACATGCCTAATTCCTGGCTGATTTGCCTTTCTCGTCTTAGGGTTGGGGTTCGGCCTAGGGCTAGGATTTTTAAAATCAGGAAGCCCTGAGTTCCAGGCACACTGGAGCTGTGAAAGGCATCCAAAAGGGAGTGCAAAAGTGCCACAACATGGCTGCTTTCACGGCTTTTTCCTTGGCAAGAAGCCTAACACCAGGCTGACATACTTTCCCAGGGTTACTGTTAGGCTTAGGCCTAGGGCTAGGATTTTTGAAACTAGGAAGCCCTGGGCTCCAGGCACACTGCAGCTGTTCAAGGCATCCCAAGGGGAGTACAAAAGTGCAACAACATGGCAGCTTTCACAGCTTTTTCCTTGGCAAGAAGCCTTACACCAGGCTGATTTACTTTCCCAGGGTTACTGTTAGGCTTAGGCCTAGGGCTAGGATTTTTGAAACTAGGAAGCCCTTAGCTCCAGGCACACTGCAGCTGTTCAAGGCATCCCAAGGGGAGTACAAAAGTGCAACAACATGGCAGCTTTCACAGCTTTTTCCTTGGCACCATCCCTATACCTAGGCTGATTTATCTGCCTAGGGTTAGGGTTAGGGTTCAGCCTAGGGCTTGGATTTCTTTAACCAGGAAGCCCTGAGTTCCAGGCTTACTTCATCTGCCAAAGGCATCCCAAGGGAGTGCAGAAGTGCCACAACATGGCTGCTTTCACGGCTTTTTCCTTGGCAAGAAGCCTAACATCAGGCTGATTTACTTTCCCAGGGTTACTGTTAGGCTTAGGCCTAGGGCTAGGATTTTTGAAACTAGGAAGCCCTTAGCTCCAGGCACACTGCAGCTGTTCAAGGCATCCCAAGGGAGTACAAAAGTGCAACAACATGGCAGCTTTCACAGCTTTTTCCTTGGCACCATCCCTATACCTAGGCTGATTTATCTGCCTAGGGTTAGGGTTAGGGTTCAGCCTAGGGCTTGGATTTCTTTAACCAGGAAGCCCTGAGTTCCAGGCTTACTTCATCTGCCAAAGGCATCCCAAAGGGAGTGCAGAAGTGCCACAACATGGCTGCTTTCACGCCTTTTTCCTTGGCAAGACGCCTAACACCAGGCTGACTTACCTTCCCAGGGTTACTGTTAGGCTTAGGCCTAGGGCTAGGATTTTTAAAACTAGGA
Organism: Ammospiza caudacuta; assembly: GCF_027887145.1. Classification (NCBI taxonomy): domain Eukaryota; kingdom Metazoa; phylum Chordata; class Aves; order Passeriformes; family Passerellidae; genus Ammospiza; species Ammospiza caudacuta. The sequence continues at coordinate 176,859 of NW_026682976.1, forward strand.
AGCCCTTAGCTCCAGGCACACTGCAGCTGTTCAAGGCATCCCAAGGGGAGTACAAAAGTGCAACAACATGGCAGCTTTCACAGCTTTTTCCTTGGCACCATCCCTATACCTAGGCTGATTTATCTGCCTAGGGTTAGGGTTAGGGTTCAGCCTAGGGCTTGAATTTCTTTAACCAGGAAGCCCTGAGTTCCAGGCTTACTTCATCTGCCAAAGGCATCCCAAAGGGAGTGCAGAAGTGCCACAACATGGCTGCTTTCATGTTGTTGTTATCCTATTGTATTTCATATTTCTGGAGTCCCATCTTAAAGTCCATACCTTCTTGCTGGTCCTATTATGCAGCTCCTCTCTGCAGCACAGTTCCTCATGGCTTCCATAGGGGCTCCTCCTGGGCTCTCGACCCAACCCCCTTTTATCCCAGAGGCCTTCATGAGCTACAGCTGCTACCCAACCAAGGATCCCACAGCTGTAGCTCATCCAGAGCAACAGGACCCACCTATCTAATACATAGGACTCTCACTACATATATATATTCACAAGGACTCCTTTATAACAATACATATATTCAGGCCCCTACATTTCCCCCCTTTTCTTTTAACAATTTCTCAATTACACAGTTACAATATCCATATCTGTCCCAGCTCCCAGGCTGCCACAGCTCTCGGCTGTCCTATCTTCCACTGTCCCAGCTCTCCAGCTGCCACAGCTCTCGGCTGTCCGGGGGATTCCATACCTAATACATATATTCAGGCCCCTACATTTCCCCCCTTTTCTTTTAACAATTTCTCCATTACACAGTTACAATATCCATATCTGTCCCAGCTCTCAGGCTGCCACAGCTCTCAGCTGTCCTATCTTCATCTGTCCCAGCTCTCAGGCTGCCACAGCTCTCGGCTGTCCTATATTCCACTGTCCCAGCTCTCCGGCTGCCACAGCTCTCGGCTGTCCGGGGGATTCCATACCTAATACATATATTCAGGCCCCTACATTATTGTTGTTGTTATCTTATTGTATTTCATATTTCTGGAGTCCCATCTTAAAGTCCATACCTTCTTGCTGGTCCTATTATGCAGCTCCTCTCTGCAGCACAGTTCCTCATGGCTTCCATAGGGGCTCCTTCTGGGCTCTCGACCAAACCCCCTTTTATCCCAGAGGCCTTCATGAGCTACAGCTGCTACCCAACCAAGGATCCCACAGCTGTAGCTCATCCAGAGCAACAGGACCCACCTATCTAATACATAGGACTCTCACTACATATATATATATTCACAAGGACTCCTTTATAACAATACATATATTCAGGCCCCTACACTTTCACGGCTTTTCCCTTAGGAAGAACCCTAATACCCGGCTGATTTACCTTCCTAGGGTTACTGTTAGGCTTAGGCCTAGGACTTTTAAAACCAGGAAGCCCTGGGCTCCAGGCACACTGCAGCTGCGAAAGGCATCCCAAGGGGAGCGCAAAAGTGACGCAACTTGGCTGCCACCACTGATATTTCCATGAGACCATCCCGAAACATAGGTTGATTTTCCTTCCTAGGGTTAAGGTTTGAGTTACGCCTAGGGTAAGGGTCTATTAACCAGAAAGCCCTGAGTTCCAAGAACACAGCAGCTGCGAAGGACTAGCCAAGAAGAGCGCAAAAGTACCACAACATGCCTGCCTCCACAGCTTTTTCCTTGGGGACATGCCTAATTCCTGGCTGATTTGCCTTTCTCGTCTTAGGGTTGGGGTTCGGCCTAGGGCTAGGATTTTTAAAATCAGGAAGCCCTGAGTTCCAGGCACACTGGAGCTGTGAAAGGCATCCAAAAGGGAGTGCAAAAGTGCCACAACATGGCTGCTTTCACGGCTTTTTCCTTGGCAAGAAGCCTAAAACCAGGCTGACATACTTTCCCAGGGTTACTGTTAGGCTTAGGCCTAGGGCTAGGATTTTTGAAACTAGGAAGCCCTGGGCTCCAGGCACACTGCAGCTGTTCAAGGCATCCCAAGGGGAGTACAAAAGTGCAACAACATGGCAGCTTTCACAGCTTTTTCCTTGGCACCATCCCTATACCTAGGCTGATTTATCTGCCTAGGGTTAGGGTTAGGGTTCAGCCTAGGGCTTGAATTTTTTTAACCAGGAAGCCCTGAGTTCCAGGCTTACTTCATCTGCCAAAGGCATCCCAAAGGGAGTGCAGAAGTGCCACAACATGGCTGCTTTCACGGCTTTTCCCTTAGGAAGAACCCTAATACCCGGCTGATTTACCTTCCTAGGGTTACTGTTAGGCTTAGGCCTAGGACTTTTAAAACCAGGAAGCCCTGGGCTCCAGGCACACTGCAGCTGCGAAAGGCATCCCAAGGGGAGCGCAAAAGTGACGCAACTTGGCTGCCACCACTGATATTTCCATGAGAGCATCCCGAACCATAGGCTGATTTTCCTTCCTAGGGTTAAGGTTTGAGTTACGCCTAGGGTAAGGGTTCTATTAACCAGAAAGCCCTGAGTTCCAAGAACACAGCAGCTGCGAAGGACTAGCCAAGAAGAGCGCAAAAGTACCACAACATGCCTGCCTCCACAGCTTTTTCCTTGGGGACATGCCTAATTCCTGGCTGATTTGCCTTTCTCGTCATAGGGTTGCGGTTCGGCCTAGGGCTAGGATTTTTAAAAGCAGGAAGCCCTGAGTTCCAGGCACACTGGAGCTGTGAAAGGCATCCAAAAGGGAGTGCAAAAGTGCCACAACATGGCTGCTTTCACGGCTTTTTCCTTGGCAAGACGCCTAACACCAGGCTGATTTACCTTCCCAGGGTTACTGTTAGGCTTAGGCCTAGGGCTAGGATTTTTAAAACTAGGAAGCCCTTAGCTCCAGGCACACTGCAGCTGTTCAAGGCATCCCAAGGGGAGTACAAAAGTGCAACAACATGGCAGCTTTCACAGCTTTTTCCTTGGCACCATCCCTATACCTAGGCTGATTTATCTGCCTAGGGTTAGGGTTAGGGTTCAGCCTAGGGCTTGAATTTCTTTAACCAGGAAGCCCTGAGTTCCAGGCTTACTTCATCTGCCAAAGGCATCCCAAAGGGAGTGCAGAAGTGCCACAACATGGCTGCTTTCACGGCTTTTCCCTTAGGAAGAACCCTAATACCCGGCTGATTTACCTTCCTAGGGTTACTGTTAGGCTTAGGCCTAGGACTTTTAAAACCAGGAAGCCCTGGGCTCCAGGCACACTGCAGCTGCAAAAGGCATCCCAAGGGGAGCGCAAAAGTGACGCAACTTGGCTGCCACCACTGATATTTCCATGAGACCATCCCGAACCATAGGCTGATTTTCCTTCCTAGGGTTAAGGTTTGAGTTACGCCTAGGGTAAGGGTTCTATTAACCAGAAAGCCCTGAGTTCCAAGAACACAGCAGCTGCGAAGGACTAGCCAAGAAGAGCGCAAAAGTACCACAACATGCCTGCCTCCACAGCTTTTTCCTTGGGGACATGCCTAATTCCTGGCTGATTTGCCTTTCTCGTCTTAGGGTTGGGGTTCGGCCTAGGGCTAGGATTTTTAAAATCAGGAAGCCCTGAGTTCCAGGCACACTGCAGCTGTGAAAGGCATCCAAAAGGGAGTGCAAAAGTGCCACAACATGGCTGTTTCACGGCTTTTTCCTTGGCAAGAAGCCTAACATCAGGCTGATTTACTTTCCCAGGGTTACTGTTAGGCTTTGGCCTAGGGCTAGGATTTTTAAAACTAGGAAGCCCTTAGCTCCAGGCACACTGCAGCTGTTCAAGGCATCCCAAGGGGAGTACAAAAGTGCAACAACATGGCAGCTTTCACAGCTTTTTCCTTGGCACCATCCCTATACCTAGGCTGATTTATCTGCCTAGGGTTAGGGTTAGGGTTCAGCCTAGGGCTTGGATTTCTTTAACCAGGAAGCCCTGAGTTCCAGGCTTACTTCATCTGCCAAAGGCATCCCAAAGGGAGTGCAGAAGTGCCACAACATGGCTGCTTTCACGGCTTATTCCTTGGCAAGAAGCCTAACATCAGGCTGATTTACTCTCCCAGGGTTACTGTTAGGCTTAGGCCTAGGGCTAGGATTTTTGAAACTAGGAAGCCCTTAGCTCCAGGCACACTGCAGCTGTTCAAGGCATCCAAGGGGAGTACAAAAGTGCAACAACATGGCAGCTTTCACAGCTTTTTCCTTGGCACCATCCCTATACCTAGGCTGATTTATCTGCCTAGGGTTAGGGTTAGGGTTCAGCCTAGGGCTTGGATTTCTTTAACCAGGAAGCCCTGAGTTCCAGGCTTACTTCATCTGCCAAAGGCATCCCAAAGGGAGTGCAAAAGTGCCACAACATGGCTGCTTTCACGGCTTTTTCCTTGGCAAGAAGCCTAACATCAGGCTGATTTACTTTCCCAGGGTTACTGTTAGGCTTAGGCCTAGGGCTAGGATTTTTGAAACTAGGAAGCCCTTAGCTCCAGGCACACTGCAGCTGTTCAAGGCATCCCAAGGGGAGTACAAAAGTGCAACAACATGGCAGCTTTCACAGCTTTTTTCTTGGCACCATCCCTATACCTAGGCTGATTTATCTGCCTAGGGTTTGGGTTAGGGTTCAGCCTAGGGCTTGAATTTTTTTAACCAGGAAGACCTGAGTTCCAGGCTTACTTCATCTGCCAAAGGCATCCCAAAGGGAGTGCAGAAGTGCCACAACATGGCTGCTTTCACGGCTTTTCCCTTAGGAAGAACCCTAATACCCGGCTGATTTACCTTCCTAGGGTTACTGTTAGGCTTAGGCCTAGGACTTTTAAAACCAGGAAGCCCTGGGCTCCAGGCACACTGCAGCTGCAAAAGGCATCCCAAGGGGAGCGCAAAAGTGACGCAACTTGGCTGCCACCACTGATATTTCCATGAGACCATGCCGAACCATAGGTTGATTTTCCTTCCTAGGGTTAAGGTTTGAGTTACGCCTAGGGTAAGGGTTCTATTAACCAGAAAGCCCTGAGTTCCAAGAACACAGCAGCTGCGAAGGACTAGCCAAGAAGAGCGCAAAAGTACCACAACATGCCTGCCTCCACAGCTTTTTCCTTGGGGACATGCCTAATTCCTGGCTGATTTGCCTTTCTCGTCTTAGGGTTGGGGTTCGGCCTAGGGCTAGGATTTTTAAAAGCAGGAAGCCCTGAGTTCCAGGCACACTGGAGCTGTGAAAGGCATCCAAAAGGGAGTGCAAAAGTGCCACAACATGGCTGCTTTCACGGCTTTTTCCTTGGCAAGACGCCTAACACCAGGCTGACTTACCTTCCCAGGGTTACTGTTAGGCTTAGGCCTAGGGCTAGGATTTTTAAAACTAGGAAGCCCTTAGCTCCAGGCACACTGCAGCTGTTCAAGGCATCCCAAGGGGAGTACAAAAGTGCAACAACATGGCAGCTTTCACAGCTTTTTCCTTGGCACCATCCCTATACCTAGGCTGATTTATCTGCCTAGGGTTAGGGTTAGGGTTCAGCCTAGGGCTTGAATTTCTTTAACCAGGAAGCCCTGAGTTCCAGGCTTACTTCATCTGCCAAAGGCATCCCAAAGGGAGTGCAGAAGTGCCACAACATGGCTGCTTTCACGGCTTTTTCCTTGGCAAGAAACCTAACACCAGGCTGACATACTTTCCCAGGGTTACTGTTAGGCTTAGGCCTAGGGCTAGGATTTTTGAAACTAGGAAGCCCTTAGCTCCAGGCACACTGCAGCTGTTCAAGGCATCCCAAGGGGAGTACAAAAGTGCAACAACATGGCAGCTTTCACAGCTTTTTCCTTGGCACCATCCCTATACCTAGGCTGATTTATCTGCCTAGGGTTAGGGTTAGGGTTCAGCCTAGGGCTTGGATTTCTTTAACCAGGAAGCCCTGAGTTCCAGGCTTACTTCATCTGCCAAAGGCATCCCAAAGGGAGTGCAGAAGTGCCACAACATGGCTGCTTTCACGGCTTTTCCCTTAGGAAGAACCCTAATACCCGGCTGATTTACCTTCCTAGGGTTACTGTTAGGCTTAGGCCTAGGACTTTTAAAACCAGGAAGCCCTGGGCTCCAGGCACACTGCAGCTGCAAAAGGCATCCCAAGGGGAGCGCAAAAGTGACGCAACTTGGCTGCCACCACTGATATTTCCATGAGACCATCCCGAACCATAGGCTGATTTTCCTTCCTAGGGTTAAGGTTTGAGTTACGCCTAGGGTAAGGGTCTATTAACCAGAAAGCCCTGAGTTCCAAGAACACAGCAGCTGCGAAGGACTAGCCAAGAAGAGCGCAAAAGTACCACAACATGCCTGCCTCCACAGCTTTTTCCTTGGGGACATGCCTAATTCCTGGCTGATTTGCCTTTCTCGTCTTAGGGTTGGGGTTCGGCCTAGGGCTAGGATTTTTAAAAGCAGGAAGCCCTGAGTTCCAGGCACACTGGAGCTGTGAAAGGCATCCAAAAGGGAGTGCAAAAGTGCCACAACATGGCTGCTTTCACGGCTTTTTCCTTGGCAAGAAGCCTAACACCAGGCTGACATACTTTCCCAGGGTTACTGTTAGGCTTAGGCCTAGGGCTAGGATTTTTGAAACTAGGAAGCCCTGGGCTCCAGGCACACTGCAGCTGTTCAAGGCATCCCAAGGGGAGTACAAAAGTGCAACAACATGGCAGCTTTCACAGCTTTTTCCTTGGCACCATCCCTATACCTAGGCTGATTTATCTGCCTAGGGTTAGGGTTAGGGTTCAGCCTAGGGCTTGGATTTCTTTAACCAGGAAGCCCTGAGTTCCAGGCTTACTTCATCTGCCAAAGGCATCCCAAAGGGAGTGCAGAAGTGCCACAACATGGCTGCTTTCACGGCTTTTCCCTTAGGAAGAACCCTAATACCCGGCTGATTTACCTTCCTAGGGTTACTGTTAGGCTTAGGCCTAGGACTTTTAAAACCAGGAAGCCCTGGGCTCCAGGCACACTGCAGCTGCAAAAGGCATCCCAAGGGGAGCGCAAAAGTGACGCAACTTGGCTGCCACCACTGATATTTCCATGAGACCATCCCGAACCATAGGCTGATTTTCCTTCCTAGGGTTAAGGTTTGAGTTACGCCTAGGGTAAGGGTCTATTAACCAGAAAGCCCTGAGTTCCAAGAACACAGCAGCTGCGAAGGACTAGCCAAGAAGAGCGCAAAAGTAGCACAACATGCCTGCCTCCACAGCTTTTTCCTTGGGGACATGCCTAATTCCTGGCTGATTTGCCTTTCTCGTCTTAGGGTTGGGGTTCGGCCTAGGGCTAGGATTTTTAAAATCAGGAAGCCCTGAGTTCCAGGCACACTGGAGCTGTGAAAGGCATCCAAAAGGGAGTGCAAAAGTGCCACAACATGGCTGTTTCACGGCTTTTTCCTTGGCAAGAAGCCTAACATCAGGCTGATTTACTTTCCCAGGGTTACTGTTAGGCTTAGGCCTAGGGCTAGGATTTTTGAAACTAGGAAGCCCTTAGCTCCAGGCACACTGCAGCTGTTCAAGGCATCCCAAGGGGAGTACAAAAGTGCAACAACATGGCAGCTTTCACAGCTTTTTCCTTGGCACCATCCCTATACCTAGGCTGATTTATCTGCCTAGGGTTAGGGTTAGGCTTCAGCCTAGGGCTTGGATTTCTTTAACCAGGAAGCCCTGAGTTCCAGGCTTACTTCATCTGCCAAAGGCATCCCAAAGGGAGTGCAGAAGTGCCACAACATGGCTGCTTTCACGGCTTTTCCCTTAGGAAGAACCCTAATACCCGGCTGATTTACCTTCCTAGGGTTACTGTTAGGCTTAGGCCTAGGACTTTTAAAACCAGGAAGCCCTGGGCTCCAGGCACACTGCAGCTGCAAAAGGCATCCCAAGGGGAGCGCAAAAGTGACGCAACTTGGCTGCCACCACTGATATTTCCATGAGACCATCCCGAACCATAGGCTGATTTTCCTTCCTAGGGTTAAGGTTTGAGTTACGCCTAGGGTAAGGGTTCTATTAACCAGAAAGCCCTGAGTTCCAAGAACACAGCAGCTGCGAAGGACTAGCCAAGAAGAGCGCAAAAGTACCACAACATGCCTGCCTCCACAGCTTTTTCCTTGGGGACATGCCTAATTCCTGGCTGATTTGCCTTTCTCGTCTTAGGGTTGGGGTTCGGCCTAGGGCTAGGATTTTTAAAATCAGGAAGCCCTGAGTTCCAGGCACACTGGAGCTGTGAAAGGCATCCAAAAGGGAGTGCAAAAGTGCCACAACATGGCTGTTTCACGGCTTTTTCCTTGGCAAGAAGCCTAACATCAGGCTGATTTACTTTCCCAGGGTTACTGTTAGGCTTAGGCCTAGGGCTAGGATTTTTGAAACTAGGAAGCCCTTAGCTCCAGGCACACTGCAGCTGTTCAAGGCATCCCAAGGGGAGTACAAAAGTGCAACAACATGGCAGCTTTCGCAGCTTTTTCCTTGGCACCATCCCTATACCTAGGCTGATTTATCTGCCTAGGGTTAGGGTTAGGGTTCAGCCTAGGGCTTGAATTTTTTTAACCAGGAAGCCCTGAGTTCCAGGCTTACTTCATCTGCCAAAGGCATCCCAAAGGGAGTGCAGAAGTGCCACAACATGGCTGCTTTTACGGCTTTTCCCTTAGGAAGAACCCTAATACCCGGCTGATTTACCTTCCTAGGGTTACTGTTAGGCTTAGGCCTAGGACTTTTAAAACCAGGAAGCCCTGGGCTCCAGGCACACTGCAGCTGCAAAAGGCATCCCAAGGGGAGCGCAAAAGTGACGCAACTTGGCTGCCACCACTGATATTTCCATGAGACTATCCCGAACCATAGGTTGATTTTCCTTCCTAGGGTTAAGGTTTGAGTTACGCCTAGGGTAAGGGTTCTATTAACCAGAAAGCCCTGAGTTCCAAGAACACAGCAGCTGCGAAGGACTAGCCAAGAAGAGCGCAAAAGTACCACAACATGCCTGCCTCCACAGCTTTTTCCTTGGGGACATGCCTAATTCCTGGCTGATTTGCCTTTCTCGTCTTAGGGTTGGGGTTCGGCCTAGGGCTAGGATTTTTAAAAGCAGGAAGCCCTGAGTTCCAGGCACACTGGAGCTGTGAAAGGCATCCAAAAGGGAGTGCAAAAGTGCCACAACATGGCTGCTTTCACGGCTTTTTCCTTGGCAAGAAGCCTAACACCAGGCTGATTTGCCTTCCCAGGGTTACTGTTAGGCTTAGGCCTAGGGCTAGGATTTTTGAAACTAGGAAGCCCTTAGCTCCAGGCACACTGCAGCTGTTCAAGGCATCCCAAGGGGAGTACAAAAGTGCAACAACATGGCAGCTTTCACAGCTTTTTCCTTGGCACCATCCCTATACCTAGGCTGATTTATCTGCCTAGGGTTAGGGTTAGGGTTCAGCCTAGGGCTTGGATTTCTTTAACCAGGAAGCCCTGAGTTCCAGGCTTACTTCATCTGCCAAAGGCATCCCAAAGGGAGTGCAGAAGTGCCACAACATGGCTGCTTTCACGGCTTTTCCCTTAGGAAGAACCCTAATACCCGGCTGATTTACCTTCCTAGGGTTACTGTTAGGCTTAGGCCTAGGACTTTTAAAACCAGGAAGCCCTGGGCTCCAGGCACACTGCAGCTGTGAAAGGCATCCCAAGGGGAGCGCAAAAGTGACGCAACTTGGCTGCCACCACTGATATTTCCATGAGACCATCCCGAACCATAGGCTGATTTTCCTTCCTAGGGTTAAGGTTTGAGTTACGCCTAGGGTAAGGGTTCTATTAACCAGAAAGCCCTGAGTTCCAAGAACACAGCAGCTGCGAAGGACTAGCCAAGAAGAGCGCAAAAGTACCACAACATGCCTGCCTCCACAGCTTTTTCCTTGGGGACATGCCTAATTCCTGGCTGATTTGCCTTTCTCGTCTTAGGGTTGGGGTTCGGCCTAGGGCTAGGACTTTTAAAAGCAGGAAGCCCTGAGTTCCAGGCACACTGGAGCTGTGAAAGGCATCCAAAAGGGAGTGCAAAAGTGCCACAACATGGCTGCTTTCACGGCTTTTTCCTTGGCAAGAAGCCTAACATCAGGCTGATTTACTTTCCCAGGGTTACTGTTAGGCTTAGGCCTAGGGCTAGGATTTTTAAAACTAGGAAGCCCTGGGCTCCAGGCACACTGCAGCTGTTCAAGGCATCCCAAGGGGAGTACAAAAGTGCAACAACATGGCAGCTTTCACAGCTTTTTCCTTGGCACCATCCCTATACCTAGGCTGATTTATCTGCCTAGGGTTAGGGTTAGGGTTCAGCCTAGGGCTTGGATTTCTTTAACCAGGAAGCCCTGAGTTCCAGGCTTACTTCATCTGCCAAAGGCATCCCAAAGGGAGTGCAGAAGTGCCACAACATGGCTGCTTTCACGGCTTTTCCCTTAGGAAGAACCCTAATACCCGGCTGATTTACCTTCCTAGGGTTACTGTTAGGCTTAGGCCTAGGACTTTTAAAACCAGGAAGCCCTGGGCTCCAGGCACACTGCAGCTGTGAAAGGCATCCCAAGGGGAGCGCAAAAGTGACGCAACTTGGCTGCCACCACTGATATTTCCATGAGACCATCCCGAACCATAGGCTGATTTTCCTTCCTAGGGTTAAGGTTTGAGTTACGCCTAGGGTAAGGGTCTATTAACCAGAAAGCCCTGAGTTCCAAGAACACAGCAGCTGCGAAGGACTAGCCAAGAAGAGCGCAAAAGTACCACAACATGCCTGCCTCCACAGCTTTTTCCTTGGGGACATGCCTAATTCCTGGCTGATTTGCCTTTCTCGTCTTAGGGTTGGGGTTCGGCCTAGGGCTAGGATTTTTAAAATCAGGAAGCCCTGAGTTCCAGGCACACTGGAGCTGTGAAAGCCATCCAAAAGGGAGTGCAAAAGTGCCACAACATGGCTGCTTTCACGGCTTTTTCCTTGGCAAGAAGCCTAACACCAGGCTGATTTACTTTCCCAGGGTTACTGTTAGGCTTAGGCCTAGGGCTAGGATTTTTGAAACTAGGAAGCCCTTAGCTCCAGGCACACTGCAGCTGTTCAAGGCATCCCAAGGGGAGTACAAAAGTGCAACAACATGGCAGCTTTCACAGCTTTTTCCTTGGCACCATCCCTATACCTAGGCTGATTTATCTGCCTAGGGTTAGGGTTAGGGTTCAGCCTAGGGCTTGGATTTCTTTAACCAGGAAGCCCTGAGTTCCAGGCTTACTTCATCTGCCAAAGGCATCCCAAAGGGAGTGCAGAAGTGCCACAACATGGCTGCTTTCACGGCTTTTTCCTTGGCAAGAAGCCTAACATCAGGCTGATTTACTTTCCCAGGGTTACTGTTAGGCTTAGGCCTAGGGCTAGGATTTTTGAAACTAGGAAGCCCTTAGCTCCAGGCACACTGCAGCTGTTCAAGGCATCCCAAGGGGAGTACAATAGTGCAACAACATGGCAGCTTTCACAGCTTTTTCCTTAGCACCATCCCTATACCTGGGCTGATTTATCTGCCTAGGGTTAGGGTTAGGGTTCAGCCTAGGGCTTGAATTTTTTTAACCAGGAAGCCCTGAGTTCCAGGCTTACTTCATCTGCCAAAGGCATCCCAAAGGGAGTGCAGAAGTGCCACAACATGGCTGCTTTCACGGCTTTTCCCTTAGGAAGAACCCTAATACCCGGCTGATTTACCTTCCTAGGGTTACTGTTAGGCTTAGGCCTAGGACTTTTAAAACCAGGAAGCCCTGGGCTCCAGGCACACTGCAGCTACGAAAGGCATCCAAAGGGGAGCGCAAAAGTGACGCAACTTGGCTGCCACCACTGATATTTCCATGAGACCATCCCGAACCATAGGCTGATTTTCCTTCCTAGGGTTAAGGTTTGAGTTACGCCTAGGGTAAGGGTTCTATTAACCAGAAAGCCCTGAGTTCCAAGAACACAGCAGCTGCGAAGGACTAGCCAAGAAGAGCGCAAAAGTACCACAACATGCCTGCCTCCACAGCTTTTTCCTTGGGGACATGCCTAATTCCTGGCTGATTTGCCTTTCTCGTCATAGGGTTGGGGTTCGGCCTAGGGCTAGGATTTTTAAAAGCAGGAAGCCCTGAGTTCCAGGCACACTGGAGCTGTGAAAGGCATCCAAAAGGGATTGCAAAAGTGCCACAACATGGCTGCTTTCACGGCTTGTTCCTTGGCAAGACGCCTAACACCAGGCTGACTTACCTTCCCAGGGTTACTGTTAGGCTTAGGCCTAGGGCTAGGATTTTTAAAACTAGGAAGCCCTTAGCTCCAGGCACACTGCAGCTGTTCAAGGCATCCCAAGGGGAGTACAAAAGTGCAACAACATGGCAGCTTTCACAGCTTTTTCCTTGGCACCATCCCTATACCTAGGCTGATTTATCTGCCTAGGGTTAGGGTTAGGGTTCAGCCTAGGGCTTGAATTTTTTTAACCAGGAAGCCCTGAGTTCCAGGCTTACTTCATCTGCCAAAGGCATCCCAAAGGGAGTGCAGAAGTGCCACAACATGGCTGCTTTCACGGCTTTTCCCTTAGGAAGAGCCCTAATACCCGGCTGATTTACCTTCCTAGGGTTACTGTTAGGCTTAGGCCTAGGACTTTTAAAACCAGGAAGCCCTGGGCTCCAGGCACACTGCAGCTGCGAAAGGCATCCCAAGGGGAGCGCAAAAGTGACGCAACTTGGCTGCCACCACTGATATTTCCATGAGACCATCCCGAACCATAGGTTGATTTTCCTTCCTAGGGTTAAGGTTTGAGTTACGCCTAGGGTAAGGGTTCTATTAACCAGAAAGCCCTGAGTTCCAAGAACACAGCAGATGCGAAGGACTAGCCAAGAAGAGCGCAAAAGTACCACAACATGCCTGCCTCCACAGCTTTTTCCTTGGGGACATGCCTAATTCCTGGCTGATTTGCCTTTCTCGTCTTAGGGTTGGGGTTCGGCCTAGGGCTAGGATTTTTAAAAGCAGGAAGCCCTGAGTTCCAGGCACACTGGAGCTGTGAAAGGCATCCAAAAGGGAGTGCAAAAGTGCCACAACATGGCTGCTTTCACGGCTTTTTCCTTGGCAAGAAGCCTAACACCAGGCTGATTTGCCTTCCCAGGGTTACTGTTAGGCTTAGGCCTAGGGCTAGGATTTTTAAAACTAGGAAGCCCTGGGCTCCAGGCACACTGCAGCTGTTCAAGGCATCCCAAGGGGAGTACAAAAGTGCAACAACATGGCAGCTTTCACAGCTTTTTCCTTGGCACCATCCCTATACCTAGGCTGATTTATCTGCCTAGGGTTAGGGTTAGGGTTCAGCCTAGGGCTTGAATTTTTTTTAACCAGGAAGCCCTGAGTTCCAGGCTTACTTCATCTGCCAAAGGCATCCCAAAGGGAGTGCAGAAGTGCCACAACATGGCTGCTTTCACGGCTTTTCCCTTAGGAAGAACCCTAATACCCGGCTGATTTACCTTCCTAGGGTTACTGTTAGGCTTAGGCCTAGGACTTTTAAAACCAGGAAGCCCTGGGCTCCAGGCACACTGCAGCTGTGAAAGGCATCCCAAGGGCAGCGCAAAAGTGACGCAACTTGGCTGCCACCACTGATATTTCCATGAGACCATCCCGAACCATAGGTTGATTTTCCTTCCTAGGGTTAAGGTTTGAGTTACGCCTAGGGTAAGGGTTCTATTAACTAGAAAGCCCTGAGTTCCAAGAACACAGCAGCTGCGAAGGACTAGCCAAGAAGAGCGCAAAAGTACCACAACATGCCTGCCTCCACAGCTTTTTCCTTGGGGACATGCCTAATTCCTGGCTGATTTGCCTTTCTCGTCTTAGGGTTGGGGTTCGGCCTAGGGCTAGGATTTTTAAAAGCAGGAAGCCCTGAGTTCCAGGCACACTGGAGCTGTGAAAGGCATCCAAAAGGGAGTGCAAAAGTGCCACAACATGGCTGCTTTCACGGCTTTTTCCTTGGCAAGAAGCCTAACACCAGGCTGATTTGCCTTCCCAGGGTTAATGTTAGGCTTAGGCCTAGGGCTAGGATTTTTAAAACTAGGAAGCCCTTAGCTCCAGGCACACTGCAGCTGTTCAAGGCATCCCAAGGGGAGTACAAAAGTGCAACAACATGGCAGCTTTCACAGCTTTTTCCTTGGCACCATCCCTATACCTAGGCTGATTTATCTGCCTAGGGTTAGGGTTAGGGTTCAGCCTAGGGCTTGAATTTTTTTTAACCAGGAAGCCCTGAGTTCCAGGCTTACTTCATCTGCCAAAGGCATCCCAAAGGGAGTGCAGAAGTGCCACAACATGGCTGCTTTCACGGCTTTTCCCTTAGGAAGAACCCTAATACCCGGCTGATTTACCTTCCTAGGGTTACTGTTAGGCTTAGGCCTAGGACTTTTAAAACCAGGAAGCCCTGGGCTCCAGGCACACTGCAGCTGTGAAAGGCATCCCAAGGGCAGCGCAAAAGTGACGCAACTTGGCTGCCACCACTGATATTTCCATGAGACCATCCCGAACCATAGGATGATTTTCCTTCCTAGGGTTAAGGTTTGAGTTACGCCTAGGGTAAGGGTTCTATTAACCAGAAAGCCCTGAGTTCCAAGAACACAGCAGCTGCGAAGGACTAGCCAAGAAGAGCGCAAAAGTACCACAACATGCCTGCCTCCACAGCTTTTTCCTTGGGGACATGCCTAATTCCTGGCTGATTTGCCTTTCTCGTCTTAGGGTTGGGGTTCGGCCTAGGGCTAGGATTTTTAAAATCAGGAAGCCCTGAGTTCCAGGCACACTGGAGCTGTGAAAGGCATCCAAAAGGGAGTGCAAAAGTGCCACAACATGGCTGCTTTCACGGCTTTTTCCTTGGCAAGAAGCCTAACATCAGGCTGATTTACTTTCCCAGGGTTACTGTTAGGCTTAGGCCTAGGGCTAGGATTTTTGAAACTAGGAAGCCCTTAGCTCCAGGCACACTGCAGCTGTTCAAGGCATCCCAAGGGGAGTACAAAAGTGCAACAACATGGCAGCTTTCACAGCTTTTTCCTTGGCACCATCCCTATACCTGGGCTGATTTATCTGCCTAGGGTTAGGGTTAGGGTTCAGCCTAGGGCTTGGATTTCTTTAACCAGGAAGCCCTGAGTTCCAGGCTTACTTCATCTGCCAAAGGCATCCCAAAGGGAGTGCAGAAGTGCCACAACATGGCTGCTTTCACGGCTTTTTCCTTGGCAAGAAGCCTAACATCAGGCTGATTTACCTTCCCAGGGTTACTGTTAGGCTTAGGCCTAGGGCTAGGATTTTTGAAACTAGGAAGCCCTTAGCTCCAGGCACACTGCAGCTGTTCAAGGCATCCCAAGGGGACTACAAAAGTGCAACAACATGGCTGCTTTCACGGCTTTTCCCTTAGGAAGAACCCTAATACCCGGCTGATTTACCTTCCTAGGGTTACTGTTAGGCTTAGGCCTAGGACTTTTAAAACCAGGAAGCCCTGGGCTCCAGGCACACTGCAGCTGCGAAAGGCATCCCAAGGGGAGCGCAAAAGTGACGCAACTTGGCTGCCACCACTGATATTTCCATGAGACCATCCCGAACCATAGGTTGATTTTCCTTCCTAGGGTTAAGGTTTGAGTTACGCCTAGGGTAAGGGTTCTATTAACCAGAAAGCCCTGAGTTCCAAGAACACAGCAGCTGCGAAGGACTAGCCAAGAAGAGCGCAAAAGTACCACAACATGCCTGCCTCCACAGCTTTTTCCTTGGGGACATGCCTAATTCCTGGCTGATTTGCCTTTCTCGTCATAGGGTTGCGGTTCGGCCTAGGGCTAGGATTTTTAAAAGCAGGAAGCCCTGAGTTCCAGGCACACTGGAGCTGTGAAAGGCATCCAAAAGGGAGTGCAAAAGTGCCACAACATGGCTGCTTTCACGGCTTTTTCCTTGGCAAGAAGCCTAACACCAGGCTGATTTACTTTCCCAGGGTTACTGTTAGGCTTAGGCCTAGGGCTAGGATTTTTAAAACTAGGAAGCCCTTAGCTCCAGGCACACTGCAGCTGTTCAAGGCATCCCAAGGGGAGTACAAAAGTGCAATAACATGGCAGCTTTCACAGCTTTTTCCTTGGCAAGAAGCCTAACACCAGGCTGATTTACTTTCCCAGGGTTACTGTTAGGCTTAGGCCTAGGGCTAGGATTTTTGAAACTAGGAAGCCCTTGGCTCCAGGCACACTGCAGCTGTTCAAGGCATCCCAAGGGGAGTACAAAAGTGCAACAACATGGCAGCTTTCACAGCTTTTTCCTTGGCACCATCCCTATACCTAGGCTGATTTATCTGCCTAGGGTTAGGGTTAGGGTTCAGCCTAGGGCTTGGATTTCTTTAACCAGGAAGCCCTGAGTTCCAGGCTTACTTCATCTGCCAAAGGCATCCCAGTGCAGAAGTGCCACAACATGGCTGCTTTTCACGGCTTTTTCCTTGGCAAGAAGCCTAACATCAGGCTGATTTACCTTCCCAGGGTTACTGTTAGGCTTAGGCCTAGGGCTAGGATTTTTGAAACTAGGAAGCCCTTGGCTCCAGGCACACTGCAGCTGTTCAAGGCATCCCAAAGGGGAGTACAAAAGTGCAACAACATGGCAGCTTTCACAGCTTTTTCCTTGCCACCATCCCTATACCTAGGCTGATTTATCTGCCTAGGGTTAGGTTTTAGGGTTCAGCCTAGGGCTTGAATTTTTTTAACCAGGAAGCCCTGAGTTCCAGGCTTACTTCATCTGCCAAAGGCATCCCAAAGGGAGTGCAGAAGTGCCACAACATGGCTGCTTTCACGGCTTTTCCTTAGGAAGAACCCTAATACCTGGCTGATTTACCTTCCTAGGGTTACTGTTAGGCTTAGGCCTAGGACTTTTAAAACCAGGAAGCCCTGGGCTCCAGGCACACTGCAGCTGCGAAAGGCATCCCAAGGGGAGCGCAAAAGTGACGCAACTAGGCTGCCACCACTGATATTTCCATGAGACCATCCCGAACCATAGGTTGATTTTCCTTCCTAGGGTTAAGGTTTGAGTTACGCCTAGGGTAAGGGCTCTATTAACCAGAAAGCCCTGAGTTCCAAGAACACAGCACGTGCGAAGGACTAGCCAAGAAGAGCGCAAAAGTACCACAACATGCCTGCCTCCACAGCTTTTTCCTTGTGGACATTCCTAATTCCTGGCTGATTTCCTTTTCTCGTCATAGGGTTGGGGTGTTCGGCCTAGGGCTAGGATTTTTTAAAATCAGGAAGCCCTGAGTTCCAGGCACACTGGAGCTGTGAAAGGCATCCAAAAGGGAGTGCAAAAGTGCCACAACATGGCTGCTTTCACGCTTTTTCCTTGGCAAGATGCCTAACACCAGGCTGATTTACCTTCCCAGGGTTACTGTTAGGCTTAGGCCTAGGGCTAGGATTTTTAAAACTAGGAAGCCCTTAGCTCCAGGCACACTGCAGCTGTTCAAGGCATCCAAGGGGAGTACAAAAGTGCAACAACATGGCAGCTTTCACAGCTTTTTCCTTGGCACCATCCCTATACCTAGGCTGATTTATCTGCCTAGGGTTAGGGTTAGGGTTCAGCCTAGGGGCTTGGATTTCTTTAACCAGGAAGCCCTGAGTTCCAGGCTTACTTCATCTGCCAAAGGCATCCCAAAGGGAGTGCAGAAGTGCCACAACATGGCTGCTTTCACGGCTTTTCCCTTAGGAAGAACCCTAATACCCGGCTGATTTACCTTCCTAGGGTTACTGTTAGGCTTAGGCCTAGGGCTAGGATTTTTGAAACTAGGAAGCCCTTAGCTCCAGGCACACTGCAGCTGTTCAAGGCATCCAAGGGGAGTACAAAAGTGCAACAACATGGCAGCTTTCACAGCTTTTTCCTTGGCACCATCCCTATACCTAGGCTGATTTATCTGCCTAGGGTTAGGGTTAGGGTTCAGCCTAGGGCTTGGATTTCTTTAACCAGGAAGCCCTGAGTTCCAGGCTTACTTCATCTGCCAAAGGCATCCCAAAGGGAGTGCAGAAGTGCCACAACATGGCTGCTTTCACGGCTTTTCCTTGGCAAGAAGCCTAACATCAGGCTGATTTACCTTCCCAGGGTTACTGTTAGGCTTAGGCCTAGGGCTAGGATTTTTGAAACTAGGAAGCCCTTAGCTCCAGGCACACTGCAGCTGTTCAAGGCATCCCAAGGGGAGTACAAAAGTGCAACAACATGGCAGCTTTCACAGCTTTTTCCTTGGCACCATCCCTATACCTAGGCTGATTTATCTGCCTAGGGTTAGGGTTAGGGTTCAGCCTAGGGCTTGAATTTTTTTAACCAGGAAGCCCTGAGTGTCCAGGCTTACTTCATCTGCCAAAGGCATCCCAAAGGGAGTGCAGAAGTGCCACAACATGGCTGCTTTCACGGCTTTTCCCTTAGGAAGAACCCTAATACCCGGCTGATTTACCTTCCTAGGGTTACTGTTAGGCTTAGGCCTAGGACTTTTAAAACCAGGAAGCCCTGGGCTCCAGGCACACTGCAGCTGCGAAAGGCATCCCAAGGGGAGCGCAAAAGTGACGCAACGTGGGCTGCCACCACTGATATTTCCATGAGACCATCCCGAACCATAGGTTGATTTTCCTTCCTAGGGTTAAGGTTTGAGTTACGCCTAGGGTAAGGGTTCTATTAACCAGAAAGCCCTGAGTTCCAAGAACACAGCAGCTGCGAAGGACTAGCCAAGAAGAGCGCAAAAGTACCACAACATGCCTGCCTCCACAGCTTTTTCCTTGGGGACATGCCTAATTCCTGGCTGATTTGCCTTTTCTCGTCATAGGGTTGCGGTTCGGCTAGGGTCAGGATTTTTAAAAGCAGGAAGCCCTGAGTTCCAGGCACACTGGAGCTGTGAAAGGCATCCAAAAGGGAGTGCAAAAGTTGCCACAACATGGCTGCTTTCACGGCTTTTTCCTTGGCAAGAAGCCTAACACCAGGCTGATTTACTTTCCCAGGGTTACTGTTAGGCTTAGGGCCTAGGGCTAGGATTTTTGAAACTAGGAAGCCCTTAGCTCCAGGCACACTGGAGCTGTTCAAGGCATCCCAAGGGGGAGTACAAAAGTGCAACAACATGGCAGCTTTCACAGCTTTTTCCTTGGCAAGAAGCCTAACACCAGGCTGATTTACTTTCCCAGGGTTACTGTTAGGCTTAGGCCTAGGGCTAGGATTTTTGAAACTAGGAAGCCCTTAGCTCCAGGCACACTGCAGCTGTTCAAGGCATCCCAAGGGGAGTACAAAAGTGCAACAACATGGCAGCTTTCACAGCTTTTTCCTTGGCACCATCCCTATACCTAGGCTGATTTATCTGCCTAGGGTTAGGGTTAGGGTTCAGCCTAGGGCTTGGATTTCTTTAACCAGGAAGCCCTGAGTTCCAGGCTTACTTCATCTGCCAAAGGCATCCCAAAGGGAGTGCAGAAGTGCCACAACATGGCTGCTTTCACGGCTTTTTCCTTGGCAAGAAGCCTAACATCAGGCTGATTTACCTTCCCAGGGTTACTGTTAGGCTTAGGCCTAGGGCTAGGATTTTTGAAACTAGGAAGCCCTGGGCTCCAGGCACACTGCAGCTGTTCAAGGCATCCCAAGGGGAGTACAAAAGTGCAACAACCATGGCAAGCTTTCACCAGCTTTTTCCTTGGCACCATCCCTATACCTAGGCTGATTTATCTGCCTAGGGTTATGGGTTAGGGTTCAGCCTAGGGCTTGGATTTCTTTAACCAGGAAGCCCTGAGTTCCAGGCTTACTTCATCTGCCAAAGGCATCCCAAAGGGAGTGCAGAAGTGCCACAACATGGCTGCTTTCACGGCTTTTCCCTTAGGAAGAACCCTAATACCCGGCTGATTTACCTTCCTAGGGTTACTGTTAGGCTTAGGCCTAGGACTTTTAAAACCAGGAAGCCCTGTGGCTCCAGGCACACTGCCAGCTGCAAAAGGCATCCCAAGGGGAGCGCAAAAGTGACGCAACTTGGCTGCCACCACTGATATTTCCATGAGACCATCCCGAACCATAGGCTGATTTTCCTTCCTAGGGTTAAGGTATTGAGTTACGCCTGTAGGGTAAGGGTTCTATTAACCAGAAAGCCCTGAGTTCCAAGAACACAGCAGCTGCCGAAGGACTAGCCAAGAAGAGCGCAAAAGTACCACAACATGCCTGCCTCCACAGCTTTTTCCCTTGGGGACATGCCTAATTCCTGGCTGATTTGCCTTTCTCGTCTTAGAGGTTGGGGTTCGGCCTAGGGCTAGGATTTTTAAAAGCAGGAAGCCCTGAGTTCCAGGCACACTGGAGCTGTGAAAGGCATCCAAAAGGGAGTGCAAAAGTGCCACAACATGTCTGTTTCACGGCTTTTTCCTTGGCAAGAAGCCTAACATCAGGCTGAGCTTTACTTCCCAGGGTTACTGTTAGGCTTAGGCCTAGGGCTAGGATTTTTGAAACTAGGAAGCCCTTAGCTCCAGGCACACATGCAGCTGTTCAAGGCATCCCAAGGGGAGTACAAAAGTGCAACAACATGGCAGCTTTCACAGCTTTTTCCTTGGCACCATCCCTATACCTAGGCTGATTTATCTGCCTAGGGTTAGGGTTAGGGTTCAGCCTAGGGCTTGGATTCTTTAACCAGGAAGCCCTGAGTTCCAGGCTTACTTCATCTGCCAAAGGCATCCCAAAGGGAGTGCAGAAGTGCCACAACATGGCTGCTTTCACGGCTTTTCCCTTAGGAAGAACCCTAATACCCGGCTGATTTACCTTCCTAGGGTTACTGTTAGGCTTAGGCCTAGGACTTTTAAAACCAGGAAGCCCTGGGCTCCAGGCACACTGCAGCTGTGAAAGGCATCCAAGGGGAGCGCAAAAGTGACGCAACTTGGCTGCCACCACTGATATTTCCATGAGACCATCCCGAACCATAGGTTGATTTTCCTTCCTAGGGTTAAGGTTTGAGTTACGCCTAGGGTAAGGGTTCTATTAACAGAAAGCCCTGAGTTCCAAGAACACAGCAGCTGCGAAGGACTAGCCAAGAAGAGCGCCAAAAGTACCACAACATGCCTGCCTCCACAGCTTTTTCCTTGTGGACATGCCTAATTCCTGGCTGATTTGCCTTTCTCGTCTTAGGGTTGGGGTTTCGGCCTAGGGCTAGGATTTTTTAAAATCAGGAAGCCCTGAGTTCCAGGCACACTGGAGCTGTGAAAGGCATCCAAAAGGGAGTGCAAAAGTGCCACAACATGGCTGCTTTCACGGCTTTTTCCTTGGCAAGAAGCCTAACATCAGGCTGATTTACTTTCCCAGGGTTACTGTTAGGCTTAGGCCTAGGGCTAGGATTTTGAAACTAGGAAGCCCTTAGCTCCAGGCACACTGCAGCTGTTCAAGGCATCTCCAAGGGGAGTACAAAAGTGCAACAACATGGCAGCTTTCACAGCTTTTTCCTTGGCACCATCCCTATACCTAGGCTGATTTATCTGCCTAGGGTTAGGGTTAGGGTTCAGCCTAGGGCTTGGATTTCTTTAACCAGGAAGCCCTGAGTTCCAGGCTTACTTCATCTGCCAAAGGCATCCCAAAGGGAGTGCAGAAGTGCCACACAATGGCTGCTTTCACGGCTTTTTCCTTGGCAAGAAGCCTAACATCAGGCTGATTTACTTTCCCAGGGTTACTGTTAGGCTTAGGCCTAGGGCTAGGATTTTTGAAACTAGGAAGCCCTTAGCTCCAGGCACACTGCAGCTGTTCAAGGCATCCCAAGGGGAGTACAAAAGTGCAACAACATGGCAGCTTTCACAGCTTTTTCCTTGGCACCACTCCCTATACCTGGGCTGATTTATCTGCCTAGGGTTAGGGTTAGGGTTCAGCCTAGGGCTTGAATTTTTTTTACCAGGAAGCCCTGAGTTCCAGGCTTACTTCATCTGCCAAAGGCATCCAAAGGGAGTGCAGAAGTGCCCACCATGGCTGCTTTCACGGCTTTTCCCTTAGGAAGAACCCTAATACCCGGCTGATTTACCTTCCTAGGGTTACTGTTAGGCTTAGGCCTAGGACTTTTAAAACCAGGAAGCCCTGGGCCCCAGGCACACTGCAGCTGCGAAAGGCATCCCAAGGGGAGCGCAAAAGTGACGCAACTTGGCTGCCACCACTGATATTTCCATGAGACCATCCCGAACCATAGCTGATTTTCCTTCCTAGGGTTAAGGTTTGAGTTACGCCTAGGGTAAGGGTTCTATTAACCAGAAAGCCCTGAGTTCCAAGAACACAGCAGCTGCGAAGGACTAGCCAAGAAGAGCGCAAAAGTACCACAACATGCCTGCCTCCACAGCTTTTTCCTTGGGGACATGCCTATTCTGGCTGATTTGCCTTTCTCGTCATAGGGTTGGGGTTCGGCTAGGGCTAGGATTTTTAAAAGCAGGAAGCCCTGAGTTCCAGGCACACTGGAGCTGTGAAAGGCATCCAAAAGGGATTGCAAAAGTGCACAACATGGCTGCTTTCACGGCTTTTTCCTTGGCAAGACGCCTAACACCAGGCTGACTTACCTTCCCAGGGTTACTATTAGGCTTAAGCCTAGGGCTACGATTTTTAAAACTAGGAAGCCCTTAGCTCCAGGCACACTGCAGCTGTTCAAGGCATCCCAAGGGGAGTACAAAAGTGCAACAACATGGCAGCTTTCACAGCTTTTTCCTTGGCACCATCCCTATACCTAGGCTGATTTATCTGCCTAGGGTTAGGGTTAGGGTTCAGCCTAGGGCTTGAATTTCTTTAACCAGGAAGCCCTGAGTTCCAGGCTTACTTCATCTGCCAAAGGCATCCCAAAGGGAGTGCAGAAGTGCCACAACATGGCTGCTTTCACGGCTTTTCCCTTAGGAAGATCCCTAATACCGCGCTGATTTACCTTCCTAGGGTTACTGTTAGGCTTAGCCTAGGACTTTTAAAACCAGGAAGCCCTGGCTCCAGGCACACTGCAGCTGTGAAAGGCATCCCAAGGGAGCGCAAAAGTGACGCAACTTGGCTGCCACCACTGATATTTCCATGAGACCATCCCGAACCATAGGGTTGATTTTCCTTCCTAGGCTTAAGGTTTGAGTTACGCCTAGGGTAAGGGTCTATTAACCAGAAAGCCCTGAGTTCCAAGAACACAGCAGCTGCGAAGGACTAGCCAAGAAGAGCGCAAAAGTACCACAACATGCCTGCCTCCACAGCTTTTTCCTTGGGGACATGCCTAATTCCTGGCTGATTTGCCTTTCTCGTCTTAGGTTGAGGTTCGGCCTAGGGCTAGGATTTTTAAAATCAGGAAGCCCTGAGTTCCAGGCACACTGGAGCTGTGAAAGGCATCCAAAAGGGAGTGCAAAAGTGCCACAACATGGCTGCTTTCACGGCTTTTTCCTTGGCAAGAAGCCTAACATCAGGCTGATTTACTTTCCAGGGTTACTGTTAGGCTTAGGCCTAGGGCTAGGATTTTGAAACTAGGAAGCCCTTAGCTCCAGGCACACTGCAGCTGTTCAAGGCATCCCAAGGGAGTACAAAAGTGCAACAACATGGCAGCTTTCACAGCTTTTTCCTTGGCACCCATCCCCTATACCTAGGCTGATTTATCTGCCTAGGTTAGGGTTAGGTTCAGCCTAGGGCTTGGATTTCTTTAACCAGGAAGCCCTGAGTTCCAGGCTTACTTCATCTGCCAAAGGCATCCAAAGGGAGTGCAGAAGTGCCACAACATGGCTGCTTTCACGGCTTTTCCCTTAGGAAGAACCCTCAATACCCGGCTGATTTACCTTCCTAGGGTTACTGTTAGGCTTAGGCCTAGGACTTTTAAATCCAGGAAGCCCTGGGCTCCCAGGCACACTGCAGCTGCAAAAGGCATCCCAAGGGGAGCGCAAAAGTGACGCAACTTGGCTGCCACCACTGATATTTCCATGAGACCATCCCGAACCATAGGCTGATTTTCCTTCCTAGGGTTAAGGTTTGAGTTACGCCTAGGGTAAGGGGTTCTATTAACCAGAAAGCCCTGAGTTCCAAGAACACAGCAGCTGCGAAGGACTAGCCAAGAAGAGCGCAAAAGTACCACAACATGCCTGCCTCCACAGCTTTTTCTTGGGGACATGCCTAATTCCTGGCTGATTTGCTTTCTCGTCTTAGGGTTGGGGTTCGGCCTAGGGCTAGGATTTTTAAAATCAGGAAGCCCTGAGTTCCAGGCACACTGGAGCTGTGAAAGGCATCCAAAAGGGAGTGCAAAAGTGCCACAACATGGCTGCTTTCACGGCTTTTTCCTTGGCAAGAAGCCTAACACCAGGCTGATTTGCCTTCCCAGGGTTACTGTTAGGCTTAGGCCTAGGGCTAGGATTTTTGAAACTAGGAAGCCCTGGGCTCCAGGCACACTGCAGCTGTTCAAGGCATCCCAAGGGGAGTACAAAAGTGCAACAACATGGCAGCTTTCACAGCTTTTTCCTTGGCACCATCCCTATACCTAGGCTGATTTATCTGCCTAGGGTTAGGGTTAGGGTTCAGCCTAGGGCTTGGATTTCTTTAACCAGGAAGCCCTGAGTTCCAGGCTTACTTCATGCCAAAGGCATCCCAAAGGGAGTGCAGAAGTGCCACAACATGGCTGCTTTCACGGCTTTTTCCTTGGCAAGAAGCCTAACATCAGGCTGATTTACTTTCCCAGGGTTACTGTTAGGCTTAGGCCTAGGGCTAGGATTTTTGAAACTAGGAAGCCCTTAGCTCCAGGCACACTGCAGCTGTTCAAGGCATCCAAGGGGAGTACAAAAGTGCAACAACATGGCAGCTTTCACAGCTTTTTCCTTGGCACCATCCCTATACCTGGGCTGATTTATCTGCCTAGGGTTAGGGTTAGGGTTCAGCCTAGGGCTTGAATGTTTTTTACCAGGAAGCCCTGAGTTCCAGGCTTACTTCATCTGCCAAAGGCATCCCAAAGGGAGTGCAGAAGTGCCACAACATGGCTGCTTTCACGGCTTTTCCCTTAGGAAGAACCCTAATACCCGGCTGATTTACCTTCCTAGGGTTACTGTTAGGCTTAGGCCTAGGACTTTTAAAACCAGGAAGCCCTGGGCCCCAGGCACACTGCAGCTGCGAAAGGCATCCCAAGGGGGAGCGCAAAAGTGACGCAACTTGGCTGCCACCACTGATATTTCCATGAGACCATCCCGAACCATAGGTTGATTTTCCTTCCTAGGGTTAAGGTTTGAGTTACGCCTAGGGTAAGGGTTCTATTAACCAGAAAGCCCTGAGTTCCAAGAACACAGCAGCTGCGAAGGACTAGCCAAGAAGAGCGCAAAGTACCACAACATGCCTGCCTCCACAGCTTTTTCCTTGGGGACATGCCTAATTCCTGGCTGATTTGCCTTTCTCGTCTTAGGGTTGGGGTTCGGCCTAGGGCTAGGATTTTTAAAATCAGGAAGCCCTGAGTTCCAGCACACTGGAGCTGTGAAAGGCATCCAAAAGGGATTGCAAAAGTGCCACAACATGGCTGCTTTCACGGCTTTTTTCCTTGGAAAGACGCCTAACACCAGGCTGACTTACCTTCCCAGGGTTACTATTAGCTTAAGCCTAGGGCTACGATTTTAAAACTAGGAAGCCCTTAGCTCCAGGCACACTGCAGCTGTTCAAGGCATCCCAAGGGGAGTACAAAAGTGCAACAACATGGCAGCTTTCACAGCTTTTTTCCTTGGCACCATCCCTATACCTAGGCTGATTTATCTGCCTAGGGTTAGGGTCTAGGGTTCAGCCTAGGGCTTGGATTTCTTTAACCAGGAAGCCCTGAGTTCCAGGCTTACTTCATCTGCCAAAGGCATCCCAAAGGGAGTGCAGAAGTGCCACAACATGGCTGCTTTCACGGCTTTTTCCTATGGCAAGAAGCCTAACATCAGGCTGATTTACTTTCCCAGGGTTACTGTTAGGCTTAGGCTAGGGCTAGGATTTTTGAAACTAGGAAGCCCTTAGCTCCAGGCACACTGCAGCTGTTCAAGGCATCCCAAGGGGAGTACAAAAGTGCAACAACATGGCAGCTTTCACAGCTTTTTCCTTGGCACCATCCCTATACCTGGGGCTGATTTATCTGCCTAGGGTTAGGGTTAGGGTTCAGCCTAGGGCCTTGAATTTTTTTTACCAGGAAGCCCTGAGTTCCAGGCTTACTTCATCTGCAAAGGCATCCCAAAGGGAGTGCAGAAGTGCCACAACATGGCTGCTTTCACGGCTTTTCCCTTAGGAAGAACCCTAATACCCGGCTGATTTACCTTCCTAGGGTTACTGTTAGGCTTAGGCCTAGGACTTTTAAAACCAGGAAGCCCCTGGGCCCCAGGCACACTGCAGCTGCGAAAGGCATCCAAGGGGAGCGCAAAAGTGACGCAACTTGGCTGCCACCACTGATATTTCCATGAGAGCATCCCGAACCATAGGTTGATTTTCCTTCCTAGGGTTAAGGTTTGAGTTACGCCTAGGGTAAGGGTTCTATTAACCAGAAAGCCCTGAGTTCCAAGAACACAGCAGCTGCGAAGGACTAGCCAAGAAGAGCGCAAAAGTACCACAACATGCCTGCCTCCACAGCTTTTTCTTGGGGACATGCCTAATTCCTGGCTGATTTGCCTTTCTCGTCATAGGGTTGGGGTTCGGCCTAGGGCTAGGATTTTTAAAAGCAGGAAGCCCTGAGTTCCAGGCACACTGGAGCTGTGAAAGGCATCCAAAAGGGATTGCAAAAGTGCCACAACATGGCTGCTTTCACGGCTTTTTCCTTGGCAAGACGCCTAACACCAGGCTGACTTACCTTCCCAGGGTTACTATTAGGCTTAAGCCTAGGGCTACGATTTTAAAAACTAGGAAGCCCTTTCGTCCAGGCACACTGCAGCTGTTCAAGGCATCCCAAGGGGAGAGTACAAAAGTGCAACAACATGGCAGCTTTCACAGCTTTTTCTTGGCACCATCCCTATACCTAGGCTGATTTATCTGCCTAGGGTTAGGGTTAGGGTTCAGCCTAGGGCTTGAATTTTTTTTTAACCAGGAAGCCCTGAGTTCCAGGCTTACTTCATCTGCCAAAGGCATCCCAAAGGGAGTGCAGAAGTGCCACAACATGCTGCTTTCACGGCTTTTCCCTTAGGAAGAACCCTAATACCCGGCTGATTTACCTTCCTAGGGTTACTGTTAGGCTTAGGCCTAGGACTTTTAAAACCAGGAAGCCCTGGGCTCCAGCACACTGCAGCTGTGAAAGGCATCCCAAGGGCAGCGCAAAAGTGACGCAACTTGGCTGCCACCACTGATATTTCCATGAGACCATCCCGAACCATAGGATGATTTTCCTTCCTAGGGTTAAGGTTTGAGTTACGCCTAGGGTAAGGGTTCTATTAACCAGAAAGCCCTGAGTTCCAAGAACACAGCAGCTGCGAAGGACTAGCCAAGAAGAGCGCAAAAGTACCACAACATGCCTGCCTCCACAGCTTTTTCCTTGGGGACATGCCTAATTCCTGGCTGATTTGCCTTTCTCGTCTTAGGGTTGGGGTTCGGCCTAGGGCTAGGATTTTTAAAAGCAGGAAGCCCTGAGTTCCAGCACACTGGAGCTGTGAAAGGCATCCAAAAGGGAGTGCAAAAGTGCCACAACATGGCTGCTTTCACGGCTTTTGTCCTTGGCAAGAAGCCTAACATCAGGCTGATTTACTTTCCCAGGGTTACTGTTAGGCTTAGGCCTAGGCTAGGATTTTTGAAACTAGGAAGCCCTTAGCTCCAGGCACACTGCAGCTGTTCAAGGCATCCAAGGGAGTACAAAAGTGCAACAACATGGCAGCTTTCACAGCTTTTTACTTGGCACCATCCCTATACCTAGGCTGATTTATCTGCCTAGGGTTAGGGTTAGGGTTCAGCCTAGGGCTTGGATTTCTTTAACCAGGAAGCCCTGAGTTCCAGGCTTACTTCATCTGCCAAAGGCATCCCAAAGGGGAGTGCAGAAGTGCCACAACATGGCTGCTTTCACGGCTTTTTCCTTGGCAAGAAGGCCTAACATCAGGCTGATTTACCTTCCCAGGGTTACTGTTAGGCTTAGGCCTAGGACTAGGATTTTTGAAACTAGGAAGCCCTTAGCTCCAGGCACACTGCAGCTGTTCAAGGCATCCCAAGGGGGACTACAAAAGTGCAACAACATGGCTGCTTTCACGGCTTTTCCCTTAGGAAGAACCCTAATACCCGGCTGATTTACCTTCCTAGGGTACTGTTAGGCTTAGGCCTAGGACTTTTAAAAACCAGGAAGCCCTGGGCTCCAGGCACACTGCAGCTGCAAAAGGCATCCCAAGGGGAGCGCAAAAGTGACGCAACTTGGCTGCCACCACTGATATTTCCATGAGACCATCCCGAACCATAGGCTGATTTTCCTTCCTAGGGTTAAGGTTTGAGTTACGCCTAGGGTAAGGGTTCTATTAACCAGAAAGCCCTGAGTTCCAAGAACACAGCAGCTGCGAAGGACTAGCCAAGAAGAGCGCAAAAGTACCACAACATGCCTGCCTCCACAGCTTTTTCCTTGGGGACATGCCTAATTCCTGGCTGATTTGCCTTTCTCGTCTTAGGGTTGGGGTTCGGCCTAGGGCTAGGATTTTTAAAAGCAGGAAGCCCTGAGTTCCAGGCACACTGGAGCTGTGAAAGGCATCCAAAAGGGAGTGCAAAAGTGCCACAACATGGCTGCTTTCACGGCTTTTTCCTTGGCAAGAAGCCTAACACCAGGCTGATTTGCCTTCCCAGGGTTACTGTTAGGCTTAGGCCTAGGGCTAGGATTTTTAAAACTAGGAAGCCCTGGGCTCCAGGCACACTGCAGCTGTTCAAGGCATCCCAAGGGGAGTACAAAAGTGCAACAACATGGCAGCTTTCACAGCTTTTTCCTTGGCACCATCCCTATACCTAGGCTGATTTATCTGCCTAGGGTTAGGGTTAGGGTTCAGCCTAGGGCTTGAATTTTTTTTTAACCAGGAAGCCCTGAGTGTCCAGGCTTACTTCATCTGCCAAAGGCATCCCAAAGGGAGTGCAGAAGTGCCACAACATGGCTGCTTTCACGGCTTTTCCCTTAGGAAGAACCCTAATACCCGGCTGATTTACCTTCCTAGGGTTACTGTTAGGCTTAGGCCTAGGACTTTTAAAACCAGGAAGCCCTGGGCTCCAGGCACACTGCAGCTGCGAAAGGCATCCCAAGGGGAGCGCAAAAGTGACGCAACTTGGCTGCCACCA